>NW_023425449.1:7572890-7852890 GCF_014108245.1 Pipistrellus kuhlii
GTCCTGGGCACAATCTAAATTCTTAACTTACAGGCTCATTGAAGCCTCAGAACGGCCTATGGAAAAAAAAAAAATATATATATATATATATATCACCGTGATGCCTGTCGTATGGTTCGGAAAACTAAAACAGAGCTTGACAGGAACTTGTTCGAGACAGCGAGAAGCCTGGCTCCAGGATCTGTGCCTCCGCCCTGGACATCCGCGCCTGGTAGAACACCCGGGAAGATTCCAGCTCTTTCTTGCTGCCAATCCGTGGTCTCCACAGGTCACTCACTTTCTAATCAGCAGAGCTGAAAAGATGCGGACCATTGGACTTCAGACAGGGAATTTACAAGGAAACTTAATTATCTCACCTACAAAATGAGGGTGATAATGTGAGCTCACAGTCACTAAGGAATGGCTGGGAAATGAGAGAAGGGGGTAGGAAAGCTATCTGATGGCATATGCAAACAGTAGCTGCTTCTAACTACAGGGGAAGGAGCACCTAGAGTCTAGGAGTTCCTGGCTGGGTGACCTTGGGTGAGCCACATAAGCTCTCCCAGTCTCACGTGCCTTTAACTGTAAAATGGGAGAAACGCCCCTACTCTTTGGAGTCATTGCCAAGGTCAGAGCCAAAGCACCTAGGGCAGTGCATCACACACACACACACACACACACACACACACACACACAGAGCTCCCAATGAATGCAGCCCACATGACTACAGCTCCCTGCATCCAAGGAGGAGAAGACGCATGCACCTGGCCAGGGGATTTCCAGGATTTCCAGGAAGAAAGGGGCTGATGAGAGGGATGGAGAGAGAAGCAGAAGCTTCCATTTCTGGCTCATCTAAGTTCCAGAGAAGGGCAAGGCCTCACCCCATCACCTGGATCCTTTTCAGCCCTCCCCGCCCCTCCACGACACGTCCACCGCTGGGATCCCACCCACAATGCCAGGTGAACACATGACCTCCAGCCTGGACCTCAGAAGGACAGGGACCCGCTGACAGGCTGACAGGTGCCCTCCTTTGCAGGCAGGGCAGGTGTGAGCCCAGGACCCCTTTGGGCGTCCTGGCTGAGCCTGGTGGGCCCAAGAGACCCCCCCTCTGGTGGTTAGTCTCCTTGACCCGCCTCCTACTCCCTCCCCCTTTTCGTGCCCTTTTGTGGGCTATGGTCTGTCCCTGGAACCAGTCTGGGTGGGGCTGGGGGCAATGATCCCTCTTCTTCACTCAGCGAAAGCCAGGCACCTGTTGGAGGGCAGGTGGGGGTTATGGCAATGAATGACCCCTTGGACGGCAGCACCTCCAGTCCAGCCTGGGAGTCACCCCCAAAGGTCCAGTTGGTTGGTCTAAAAGGGTGGGTGCCTCCTAGCTACACACACTCCTCAGCCAGCTCCTCCCTGGGTCTCTCAGCTCCCCAGTCTTTCCCCAATAGATTGCACTGCACTTCTCAGCTGTTTCCTCCTTTCAGAGCCCAAGAAGAGTCCTCCACAGAGTCTCCCAGAGGCTCCCCACCCTCCCTCCGCACACCCCCACCCCCGCCTCCTTGCAGACCCCCCAGGATGAAGCGGGTCTGGGTCCAGCGGAGAAACCTGTGTTAGCAAGGTGAGTGGTCCCAGCCAGTGAGCTTGGGAGCGGGAGGAGAGGGGAACCCCGACGTCCACCCAAGGACAGCATAACTCCACAGGCCGAGGGGGGCAGAGTCTTGGGGAGCCACGAGCCAGCCCTCTCCCCCAGCATGGGCACAGGCACGCCCAGCAGGAGTCCACAAGCACCTCAGGCAGCTTCTTTGGCCTCTAGGGTGACGAGGGTTCCTTCAGAAAGCCCTGTTCACACGCTTGGTGCAAACCCTCTCTGAGAGGGGCCCAGGAGCCGAGCCCAGAACCCTGAGATCCAGGACGGATCACAGGCGCCCCTTTCCACCGAGGTCCCACCCTACAGCTCCACCCACCCACCCACCCACCCACACACTGTGGCAGCTCAGATCTTAACGTGACGTCACTTTAGAAGAGGCCAGACCGGAGACTGGTGTGGTCCCCCCACTTTCCACTCCCCGCGCCCCTCCGCCCTGCGCCCTTGTCCCCGGAGGTCGCCAGGACCCGGTAGGTTTGCCAGGGGCCCCCTCCACGATCCACCAGCTAACGGGGCCTCCCTGGAGCCCAGGAGAGCCCCCCGGGGTCAGGAAAGGGGGAGGAGGGTGTGATGGGGGTCAGAGGCAAGAACTCAGCAGCAGAGAGTCGCCCCCGGAGTCTAACCAAGGCTCGGCAGGACTGCCTTTGGGCCTCTTGACTGGCGAGCTTCAAGGTCAAAGGCAGGAGAGGGCGCGTGGTCTCATCTCCCCTCTCCTGCCAGTTCAGAGGCTGCAGGCGGGGCGAGGGGCTCACGTTGGCTGTTGGGGTAAGACGCTGGCCCCCCAGCGCCCAGGGGTTCTCCAGGGGGACACCTCCCACGTGTGTCTGTATGTGGGGAGGGGGGGGGCTCCCTAGATCACGTGGCAGCAAAATGAGATGCGTGGTGGCAGCTCTGGGCCAGAACTAGCATCCTTCTGGGTGCACCCCACGGGGTATGAAGGCGGCAGTGGACTGGGAAATTGGGGGGAGGGGGCTGGCCATTGCCAACTTGCTTTGAAGCCAGATTTGCAAAGCGGGTCGAGACGACGCGCTCTGGTTCCCGCGTGATTTAGGAAAGGGGGGCGCAAACCCTGTAAACCATCACCGCCTCCCCTCGCCCCCCACCCCCAAAGCCAGCATGCTGCGTTGCCCCTGCCCCCGCTTGCTTTCTGCAGGGCTCCGGAAGGTAAACCCAGCCAGCGGGGGCCAGAGGACCGCCCCCCCCATCTCCCCACCCCCCTGTCCTGCCCCCCAAACCGCGCCCCGCCCCCAGGGGCCCCTCCTGCGGCTCAGCCCCCCCCCCCCCCGCCCCGCCGCGCCCCCTCCCAGCTCCCGCACCCCTCCCCCTAGCGCCCCCGCCCCCGGCCCCCAGCGCCGCTAATGGATGGTCAGAGGGGGGCTGGGGGGGGCAGAGCACAGCAGCCCGGAGCCCATTAGGCCTGAGAGGACTCATTTCGCTCCTGTAAACGGGGGATCCCATTTAACCAGCACGGCGCTGACCACGGAAACAGCCGGGGCGCTAACGGAATGGCCCAGCGGACCCGCCTCCCCGCTCCCCACGCTCCCCACACCCCGCGGCCCGCGGCTCCGAGCCCCCCTATGCGGGTCCACAGAGCGTCGGGTTCTTGGACACTTGAAGGGTCATCGAACGAATGCCCTTCCTTCTCCTCAGAGCCCCGGGTCACTGCTCACTGGCTCTGGGTCGGATGCCCGCGGCAGTCCTGGGGGGAAGCAGAAGTCTTCATGCTGCCCTGTTTCTACCCGAACCCCCTTTTCCTCATCTGTCTGTCTGTCCTGGTCCCTTTCCCTCTCCTCCCCCGCCCCCACCCCACCCCCACCCCCGCCGCTCCGGCAAGACTTCCCCAGAGACGAGCCACCACCGAACCGAGAACTCCAGCTGGAGGAAAAACGGGGTGCGCTAGGGCTCTGTCCATGCAACACCCCACGTCCCCGGGGTCCTGGCCGCCCGCAGCCTCGCCTGTCCAGTGGGGGGGCCTAGAGGAGCGTTCCTTCCTCCGCGGGGTTTTCTGGGAAAGGGATTCACAGGCCTGTGCCGGGCCGTGGCTGAGGTCATGTTGTTTTTAAATGTGCAGAAAGGACAGGAGTCCAGGGAGCGCTCCTGGTCCCCAGAGCAGCCTCTTCTGTGCAGGGAGCGCCCCAGAACGCCCGGCCCACCCGCCTTCCGGCTGCAGAGCCCCTGGGTGCCCCTGGCTTCTGGGTGCCCCTGGCTCCTGGCTGCTGGGGCCTGGCCAGGGTCTCTGAGGCCCTAGGGATGCGCCTGACAGTAATGGATGTTCAACCACAAGCCAGTGGCTAAGGGTTCGGTGGAGGCCTTAGTGGTTTCATCCTGCCAGCCAGGAGTCCAGAACACACTTGTGGTTAAAGATTTCCTTCCCGACTCCCGGATATTCCCCAGGACTCTCCAGGCCCCCTGGCTGGAGGAAGGTCCGAGACACAGACACGCATACACACACCGGGACGCTGAGCAACCCTCTCCCAAAGCTGTTCCCTCTTTCCGGGGAAATCAAGCCCAGATTGGAACCTTCTGCCGGCTTCCTCGCTCAGTCCCGTCTGGTCTGCATTAGTGTTTTTATAAGGGACTCAAACAAATCGAATACAAGGTCACCAAATAATTAACAGTTGTGAATTCCCTCCGTCCCCATTAAAATGCTTCTCCGCTTATATTTCATTTTCCGTTTGCCAACGACAACAGGGTCCCGGCCGCGGCGCTGCCTGCCGCGCGGATCACAAAAGCGCTCCGCGGCCCAGGTCCGCCCGGACACTCGCGGGCCATTCGCGGTTTTGCATGAACACGTACACACACACACACACACACACACACACACACACACACACACACAAAACGCAGCGGCGCTGAGAACGCCCTCCCCAAGGCCCCGCCACCCGGCAGGTCTGGCGCTGCCCCCAGGCAACCACCCAGAAGCCGGCAAACCACCAGCTTCCAACTCTCCGCAGATTCACGCCCAGGGTGTCCAGTTCTCCAAGGACGTTCCGATCTCGTTTTTGTTTTGGTTTTTGTTTGTTTTTGTTTTGTTTTTATCTGTTCCCTCCTGCCTCCTTTCTGAGCGCACTATTGTGACAACCACCGAGAAGCGCTCCCAAAGAGTATCTTTCCTTCCACAGCACCTGGGATCTAAGTCTCAGCAATCGTCTTAGCCTCCTGTTGGCGTCCTCATCCTTGGGAAGTGTTTTTGCCCTCCCCTTGTTGGAACCTCGTGGCGCTCTCGCGACATAAACAAACGGAAAGTCCGGTTTTGTTTCTCTCCCTCCCTCCCCTCTGTCTCTCAAGTCACGTTGAATCCATAGAAGTTCTCGTTGTCCGACTTCCCCAGGCCCCTGAGTTCCAGGTCCTGGCTTTTCCTAAGTTAGTTATACCTTGTACTCACTGTCATGTCCCTCTCTCTCCAGCCTGGTCCATTCTGATCCTCTGACTGTACCCACACACCACAGGCACACCCGTTACCATCTTTATAGATTCGAAATAATTCAAAAGGACAGTGTGGAGACATTTTAAAACATCAGGGATCCCATACGAGTCCTCTGTGCCCTGCACAAGGTATACAGATATAAAGGGGAAACGAAGCATTAGCAGACCCTTCAATCCCAGGTTCCACTCGGACTCCGGCCGGCCGGGGTCTTTAGAGACCCGGAGGGAAATCTGTCCATTGTCCTGCTGCCCCCACAATGGCTCCAAACCCTCCTCTCCCCGGACAGTGCCCCAGGGGCAAGCAGAAGGATCTGGAGCCAGAGGTGAGTTTCCCCCTCTCGCTAGGGGGTCTCTGTCCTCCTTATTCACCTGTGATTGGGCCCCGCTCCTGGAGATGGTTGTTAGAATCGAATAAAATAACTCATGTAGCCGGGCTAAGCCCAATCCCTGGTTCACAGCACATGCTCAGCGCATCTTGGTTGCTATTATTCCCCCAGATGTTTGCAGAGCAAATCGAAAGGAGAAAGGACTATTAATTTTCCCCCCAAGTGCAATAAGTTCTCCTGCGGCGGCGGGGGGGGGGGGGCGTTGAGGAGGGGGGAAGATGGGCGGCATGGGGGAGGTAGAACAAGCCTTGCTGTCTGGATAGACCTAAACCCTCTCCTCTCCCTTCACCCTGGAAGGGGCTTATCCCTGCTCCTCCGCTCTTACTCCAAAGCTTGGGGTGGGAGGGAAGTTTTTTTGCCAATCCTGCCTGCACGTGAGTAAGCCCGGCTGGCCTGGCACGCCGCCTCCTGGATTCCTGCCTTTCGCTTTGCTCCTCTCCCTCTGCTACCCCCCACCCCCACCCCAGCGACCCCAGCTCCTCTGGGCCCGGCCCGCCCCAGCCCGGGGCGATTCCAACGTCCTGGAGGCCAGGCGACAGGTCCGCGTGGCCGCTGAGCTTCCCCCCTCCCGGCCCCCCGCGGTCCCCGGGGTGGGGGCAGGGGGTGCCGGGGGAGGGGGTGCCGGCGCGGCAGGGAGTCCCCACGTGGGGCGGCGGAAGTCCGGGCCGGGGGCCGGGGTGCGCGGCTGGCGGCCCCCTCCATCACCGCAGACTAGCCCCCGCCTGATGGGTTGTGACATGAGCCCTCAATTAGATCGCTGGGCTGAAGCGCTCCCATCAGGGGCCCGGTGCTAGGCAAGCCCCGCGAGGTCCAGCCCGAGGTCACCGCCGGTGACACATCACATCAGGATCAGCGAGAGGGAAAGGGAGGCTTGTCCTGTATCTGGCGGGGGCCGCGGCCCGCGGTGCGCCCCTCCTCCTCCCAGCGCCCCTCTTCCGGTGCCCCCTCCTCCCAGCGCCCCTCCTCCTCCCAGCGCCCCCTCCTCCGAGCGCCCCCTCCCCCGAGACCCCCCTCCTCCCAGCGCCCCCTCCTCCGAGCGCCCCCTCCTCTGAGTGCCCCCCCTCCGGTGCCCCCCCTCCGGCGCCCCCTCCTCTGGTGCCCCCTCCTCCCAGCGCCACCTCCTCCTAGCGCCCCCTCCTCCCAGCGCCCCTCCCTCCTCCGAGCGCCTCTCCTCCTCCTTTCAGCGGCCCCTCCTCCCAGCGCCCCCTCCAGCCCGCGGCTCCGAGCGCGCCTTGGCCCCCCACGCGGCGTGCGATCAGCCCCGGAGCCTCCCGGGTCCACTCCCCGCCTTCCCTCGTGGAGAGGACCGCGCACCGGGGACTGCGGGCCGGGCGCCGCAGCCGCGCCTCCTCCCGCCGGGGCATCCCCGAGCTGGAGCCGGACGTCCGCATCCCAGCTGGCCCGGAGCCGTGGCCGGGAGACCGTGGCCCGAGACCGTGGCCGGGAGACCGTGGCCTGAGACCGTGGCCGGGAGACCGTGGCCCGGAGACCGTGGCCGGGAGACCGTGGCCCGGAGCCGTGGCCGGGAGACGGGGCGCCCCCTCCCCAGCCCGGGCCTGGGCGCGCGGCCGGGCGCTCCCCCAGCTCCGGGGTGCAGGGGCTCCCAGCGCTGGGGGCCGGGAGGGGCTGTGGGGTAAGCCCGCGTCTGACCCGGACCCAGAGCTCCTAGAGACACCTCCGAACCCCCTGCCGAGTCCCAGGGTCACCCGCCACACCACTCACCCGCCACACTCACCCGCGAGGGGTGCCGCCTGGGGGAGGGCGGCGATGCTCGAAGCCTCTGATGGGGGAAGAAAAGATGCCCGCCCGCCGCCTCCGGGGCCTCCGGATTTCCTCCCTGGAGAGGCCTCCGGGGCGCTGCTCTCCCAGCGCCCCAGTCGCTCTCTCCACTGGGGCGGCAGGAAAGGCGGGGGGTCAGCCGGAGATCGGGAGGGAGGGCGAAGGAGGGAGCCAGAAGCCAGGAGCAGAGGTGGGAGCGGAGGGGCGGTGGGCTGGCGGCCCGGTGCCCGGGGAAGAAGCCAGGGGCGCGTGCCCATGAGCCTGTGCAGCTCCGATCGCCATAGGAAGCCGCGCCCCCAGCGGCCCCCGAGCCGCGCTGGCCTCCGGCCCGGCTGCAGCGGCCACTCTCGCCCCGATTGCACCCCGGCCCCAAAGGAACACGGCGGCCGGCGAGGGGTCTGAAGCCGGAGCCCGGGAAGCCCAGGGCCATTGGCTGTCAGCCGGGGCTGAAAAAGCCCCGAGGGCACGAGGGTACCCCCGGCAGCCCTCTCCGCCCGAACCCGGCGTTCCAGGTCCCCGGGGACCCCACTTGCACCCCCAGCGTGGGAGCCGGGAAGCGTCCCTGCGCGGAGCTACATCTGGGCAGGATAACGGAGCAGATAACAGCCTGCATCTCCTTCATCTCCTTCTTCCTCCCCCTCCCCTTCCTCCCTTTTCCCTTCCTTTCCTCTCCTCTCCTCCCTTCCTCTCCAGTCTCCCTCTGCGTTATGCTCTCTCCTCATCAGGAGCTCAGTTCTGGCGCCTGTCGGTCCCTCTCCGAGTCCAGGGAGGGGGAGCCCGGCTTCTCTCGAAGGCATCCCCGCGCTGCGCTGCAGTCCGGCACCGGCACCCGCGACAGGGGCGCGCGGGCTGGCCGAGGAAGGGAGTGAGCACCCCCAGCCACCCATGTGGGTGAAGTTCTGTACCAACGACCCCCAAACCGAGCAGCCTTGCCCCTGCCCCTGCCCCTGCCCCTGCCCGGGCTCCCCTGCCCCTGCCCCTGCCCCTGCCCGGGCTCCCTTGCCCATCGCTGCCTCGGCAGAAGCGACTCAGGGCGGCGGGAAAGTGCCCCGCGGACGCAACAAAACCAAACCCGAAGGCACAGCGCTCCGGCCGGCTGGCGAGCCCAGAACCCCCGCAGCCGCGGGGAGAGGAGGGAGGGGCAGGGGGTCCCTGCCAGACGCGGCGGCCCGCAGGCCCGCTCCTCCGCCCGCGGCCCCCGGCGGCTCTCCCGGGGCGGACGGGGACTCCGGGCGTCCTCCGCCCCGGGGCCCGCGGTCCCCGCCGCAGCTCAGGGCTTGGACGGCGCCCTCACCCCCCAAACCCGCGACCCCGCGGCTCGGCTCCCGAAGTCAGTGCCCGCGCCCCCTCTCCGCTCCGGCCCCGGCCCGCGCCCCCGCGGACACCAGAGCGGCGGCCACCCCGCCGCCCTCCACAAGCCCGGAGGCAGTAGGCGGGAGGAGGCGGGAGGAGGCAGGGGAGGCAGGGGGACGGCGGACTGTCAGGAAAATGCATCGGGAAAGGGACTCGGACTTGGGAGAAAACACAGGAGACAGGAGCGGCGTCCGGAGCGGGGAGGGAGCCGCCGGGGCCGTGCGCCCCGCGGGGAGAGAGAGAGAGGCCGGGCGCCCTCCACGTCACTCACCGAGCCCGCGGTCCACGAAGCTGGTGATGGTGTTGGCCGACTTGGAGGACTGGAAGAAGCTGGCGTTGATGCCCAGCTTCTCGGCGACGGAGTAGGTCCGGTAGAGGGACAGCATGTACTCGTGCGGCACCACGCGCGGGCCCGCGGCCGGCGGCTCCTGCGCCCGCGGCTGCGGCTCCGGCTCCTCCGGCTCCCGCGGCGGCCGGGGCAGCTTCCCTTCCCTGCGGCTCCGCATCCCCCTGGCGGAGCCCAGGTCGGCGGAGGACGAGGCGGAGGAGATGGACGCCTGCTGGAAACCGGGCAGATCCCACAGGAAGCCGATGAGGAACACGGCCGACAGCAGGACCCGCGGAGTGTCCATGGCGAGCGAGCGAGCGAGCGCGGGCGGCGGCTTTCCGGGCGGCGGCGGGGCGCGGGGCGCGGGGCGCACGGATGGCTGGACAGCGCCGGGCCGGCTCCCGGGGCGGACGGACTCCGAGTGCGGGGAGCCGGGTCGCAGCCACACAAACCCCGGGCCTGCCACGCCCCCTCCCGCCCCTAGGCTGCGGGGGAGGGGAGGGGAGGGCGCGGAGGAAGGGAAGGGGGGCGGAGGGCGGGCGGAGAGGCCGGTGGTACGGCCGGAGGTGTGGGGGAGAGGGTCCGCCGTGCGCGGTGCGGAGGGAGGCGCAGCGCCCCCGCGGGACGCGCTCGGGGTTGCCGGGCCGGAGCGCGCACAGCGGGCCGAGGGCGCCGGGCTGGGCAGGGGGAAGGCGGCCAGGAATCCAGGGGCCTCCGCAGGGCCGGGGTCCCCCTAACACTGTCCGAAGGCCGGTCCCTGCCATCCGCCTCCACTTTTCGGGGAGCCTTTGGCCCGGGCGGTGGCGCCCCCCAGAGACAGCTCGGGGCGGGCGCCCCTGCGGGCCTCTGCGCGCTGGCTGCGGGCGGTGGTACCTTCCTCCCTCTGCCCCCGGCTTTCCAGGCGGGCGGTGCGCTCCCCTTAGGGCCCGGCCCCGGGCCAGAGGAGCCTCGCCGAGCGCCAGGCACAGGGCCCGGCCCTGAGCAGCCAGCCCCGTTCTCTCGGCTTCGTGCAGCTCCCCTGAGAGTCAGGGCGTCTGTTTCCGACCCGCAAGGTCAGGCAAAGGTCACCCGTTAGAGCCCGGATGGATGCTGAGAGCTCCTTCGCTCTCCTCCGGGCCGCAGCCCCTCCTGGGGAAGTCCCCAGCCTCCTCCTGGGATGGACGCGGGCTGAACCGCTTCTTTTCTCCGTCTGTCCCCACCCCCCACCTCCACCCGGATCCTCTTCCCCCTGGCGATCTGTCCATCCCCATGTCCCCCTGCCTCTGTCCTCTCCCTCGGCCTCCAGTACTTCCTCCTTCCCCGAGTGCTTTCTGCATTCCAAGCCCTCTCTCTCTCCCCAGCCTGCTTCCCTTCTCCCTCTGCCCTCCCATCGCTCTCCGCCTTCCCACCCTCTCCCGCCTGCCCAGCCGGCCTCCACCTCCCTCCCTGTCTGCGGACCCTCCCTTCGCAGCTCTTCCCCAATCTGTTTCTCTTCAGCCCAGCCTCGCCCCATCACGAGTTTCCTTTATCTGTCCCCAGATTCTCCGGGCCTGCCTTCCCGCCCACTGCTCCGCTGCTCTCCCAGCCGGCCTGTCTCTGGCTGTTTCTCTCCCACAGCCAGCGAGGGGGGGCGGGGGGGAGCCCAGACCCCTGAGGACGGCAGTTCCCTTATTATGATTTGGGTGCTCAGGCCTCAACCCCAACATGCTCTCCCTTCATGTCCCAACAGCTCCCTGCGGTTGGCCTTACTATGTTCACTGTCACAGGCTTTTTTTTTTTTTTTAAATGATCCTAAGAGAGGTTAAGTGACTTTGCCAGGGACACTTAGCCAAGGACAGAACCCAGGGCGCAGGCCCCAAACCCAGAGTCCTTCCCATTCCCGGAGAGAAGAATCCATCGCCCGCCCACTGCCTTGCTCTCCTTCTTGCCCTTTCCCTCCCTTTATGGTTTTATGTGATCTCAGACAATTTCTTCCCACCTGACTGTGTGTGCGTGTGTTCCCACTTCCTCTGCCATTCCCCCCTGTTCTCTCCTTTGCTATTTTGTTTCTTTTCCTGTCCCTACAGGAACCGCTTAGCTGGGGGGCTTGGGGATGGAGTTCTGCTTCCCTGGGCCCTTCATGCCTCAATCCCTTCAGGTCTGGGCTGTGCACGCCGCCACCCCAGCCCTGGCCTCCCCCAGGGAATGGGCGGAAAGAGAACTTGTGAATGGTGCGGATCCTAAGCCCTGTACATATATCATTTCATTTGATCTTTTTAAAAAATATTTTATTGTTTTTTTGCAGAGAGGAAGGGAGAGAGATAGTTAGAAACATCAATGAGAGAGAAACATTGGCCAGCTGCCTCCTGCACACCCCCTCCTGGCCATGTGCCCACAACCAAGGTACATGCCTTTGACCGGAATCAAACCTGGGACCTTTCAGTCCTCAGGCCAACGCTCTTCCCACTGAGCCAACCCGGTTGGAGCTCATTTAATCTTAAAAAAGACTTTCTGAGGTAAGTACACATCACCTCCATCTTACACACGAAGAAACTGAGGCCCAAGTCATGCAGTTTTGCTTTTATGGGTTCCCTTCCATTTCCTCTTACTTGTTGTGTGCACACATCGTTTTCTCATGCTATGTTGTGTTCTTCCTCTGTAAGGTAACATTATGGCAAAGCATGTTTTGGGGGGGGGTATTACTGCCAAGTCCACTTCTTTCCATGTCTCTCGTCTGTGCCCCCTGCAGCTCCCTGAAGGCCTTCGCCACCCTGACATGGCCGACTCAATGTCACCTCTGCAAATCCACACACTCACACCCCCTTACTTCTCATTGCGGGCACAGCCTCTCCCTTCTCCCTGCCTGGCAGCCCCGGGGTGATCCATGTGTGCTGTTGGGCCTGCTCTGAGGCTCGGCTCCCTCTGTCCATCTGCCTGAGTGTCATCCCACAGAGGCCTTTTTCTGTGCTCTCCTTCCACCTCTTCCTCCAGGGCAGCGAATACCTGTGGTTTGTATTATCAGCATTTTAATTTCTATCGGTACGGAGTCTGGTTAACGATGATGATTCATGGTTTCAGTCTCTCCGTCCAATAAAATGTTTCCTGCCGGCCACTGCGGGTTTCTGTATTCCCTTTCCATTTTGCCCACAGCAACTGTTATCTGTTCCAAGTTATCGGTAAACAGGAAACAAAGGGATGAGCCTATTGGCTCTGGCTGATGGTTCCTCCGCGCACTCGCACTCCGTGGGGTTCTGTGTGAGAGTCAATGACACCAGGACAGTGACCACACAGGCTTCAGGGTTCCCCTCCCTCATTGCCACCAGCCCCTGGTCCATGCAGGGAAGTGCTGGCTGCCCTTTGCTGGAAGGGCTGCAGCCCTGGTTTCACAGGTGAGCAGAGAGAGGAACAGGCAAGCTCAGTGGAAGGGCTCAAGGTCACAAGCTGCCAGAAATCTAGAAGAACGAGGAGACACATCTTTCTAACTCCTAACCCAACTCTTCTCCTCTATTTAAAAAAAAAAAAAAAACTCATTTTCAAATTTAGTGACAATGATCCACAGTAACGTAGAAAGCTTTTCTCTTCTTCCCTTTCAAATAGGAATGTTAACAGGCCATGTCAAAGCCTGAGGTGTGTGTGTGTGTGTGTGTGTGTGTGTGTTGTAAAAATAAAGATACAAAGAGCACACTGCAAGTCAGAGTCTGCCTTGAGATCTCACAATTGGAGAATTTGAAATAATGCTAGAGAATTGATGTTTTCGGTCCTAAGGTTTTCCTGTAATTTCTTCAGCGCATTTATCCACGAAGAACATGAAAAAAAGGCAGGAGGTTCTCGAGTTGAAGTGAGAGGCAGCTTTAGCAGCTTAACTGAGGCATTCTTTTTCGTGGTTAGATTTTTTCCCCACCAAAAAAATTAGAAGGAAACGGAGAAAACTGCGCAGTCTGGTATACCCTGCCCCCCTGTGGAGGCTCATGGGATTACCAGTGAGAACCAAAACCATGTGAACATGGGATTCCTCTCGCTTTCCCCAGCTTACATTGAGGCTGACCTTCCCGTTGCCTTGGTTGGCCTGGGCACTGCTCTTCTTCACAGAAAGGGTCACAGACAGATTCGGTGAAATGGAACGGAGAGCTGTGCCCCATGACATAACCTCTCTGGGCCTCAGCTTCCCCGCTCCATCAGCTGGACCTGGTGTGACTGGAGATTCGGGCAGTCCCATGTCTGCACCAGCACGAGAGCACTGAGATGGGAAGGTGATTAGATCCAGTTGTGTTTATTGAAAGAAGCAGGAAGACGGGGGTGGGGGGGTGGGGGGGGTGGGGGGGGGGGGGGAGGGATCAATTCCACCCAATCCCTGCTCTCCTTTGTTTGGTTACACGGGGGCACATAGCAGTCAACTAAACCATGTTGCAGTTTGCCATCACCAGTGATTCTCAAAGGGCGGCCCCCAGACCAGCAGCATCAACATCACCTGGAAATGTGTCCAAAATGCAAATTCTTAGGCCACGCCCAAGACCTGGGGCGGGGCCCCGTTATCTACCCTTTAACTAGCTGGGAAGGGGCGGGGCTCAGATGCACGCTGAGGTTTTGAACCATTGCTCCACACCGTGAAATAGGGGCAAATGAACTGGTAAATTATTCCAGAAATGCTTTGATTTTTTAAAGAGAAAGCTCTACAAGAAATGCATAGGATGCAACTTTATCGCCAAATTAATGATTCTCGTTCCTAACGAGCAAATAATTTTCATTCCCCAGGCAAACCAGGGGTATTTAATTGCTTGCCATGGTGCCAGGCCAAATGCTGTGAATCTGGTCAGATCTCTCACAATCCGTAGGGCCAGGCCTGCTTAGAACCTGCAAGGGAGGGAAAAACTGCATCAGAATGAACCCGACTATTGGTACCTTCTTACAAACTCCAGATAAACAAAGAGAGGGCCTTGGAGCTGAAGGTTCAGATCCAGTTCTGTCACACGGTGGCGATACAAACTCAGAATCTTCTAACTTTAGGCTGGTCAGCTCAGATGAAGGCTAACATACATCCCTCGAGATATTTTATGCAGGGTATATACAACACCATATGCAAATCCTTATTATATTAGTAAGCATAATGATTATCATTAGTGCCCTAACTGGTTTGGCTCAGTGGATAGAGTGTCGGCCTGCGGACTGAAAGGTCCCAGGTTCGATTCCAGTCAAGGGCATGTACCTTGGTTGTGGGCACGTTCCGGTGAGAGGTGTGCAGGAGGCAGCTGATGGATGTTTCTAACTCTATTTCTCTCCCTTTCTCTCTGTAAAAAAAATAAAATAAAAATATATTTTTAAAAAATTATTATCATTGGTTACTCAACCATTTGGATTTTTAAAATATCAGATCATTCTCTGTTAATTTTACACTTCTGCCCCGAAATTACATTTTAAACACTCATTTGGGCACACTTTCAGACCCTCCTAGGAATTTCTTTTTGTTAAGTAACTTCAGAAGGCCGCATTTGTTTGTCACAGCGAGCTTTCACTGT
Organism: Pipistrellus kuhlii; assembly: GCF_014108245.1. Taxonomy (NCBI): domain Eukaryota; kingdom Metazoa; phylum Chordata; class Mammalia; order Chiroptera; family Vespertilionidae; genus Pipistrellus; species Pipistrellus kuhlii. Next base: position 7,587,246 of record NW_023425449.1, read on the forward strand.
ATTTCACTGTGAATTTGTGGCCACACTTTTCTCCTGTAATGACTCGACATGTTTTATGCTTGTCCAAACATTCTAGATTAAAAACACATTGCAGCTTGCTAATGGGTCTTGGGATACTTAAACTGAGCAGACAAAGTGCCTTCGCAAATGAGCATATAGGGTGTTTCGGCGAGCGAAGATGATTAAGTTCTAAGGATGACTTACTTGATCCGTGCCAAGTCTCGCGTAGAAAATTACAACAATCACATAGGAAGCTGTCTTTCCTGTTGAGGATCACATTTGGTTTCTAAAATTACTCCCAACTTTGTAAACATTAAAATAGAAGCAATAAAGATGTGAAATTTCACACAGGGGATCTACAAGATTTGGATAATTATGAGCATATGGCTATTTTGCATGAGATCTCGGTTAAAAGTGTGCTTACGAGGGCTCTGTGAAAACAGAGGCTCTGGAATTTAGGGCTTATTTACATGGACAGAGAAGATCACATTTATTATCGATATGTCATAATCTATTTTTGCTTCGGAACTCCAAATAATATTAGCTGAGCGATTGCAGTATCTGTTGTTTATTGTTCTCTTGTCTGTTTGCTAATCTGCCAGGTTTTCTTGTAAAAGAAATTACAAAGAACAACAAACTACTGGTGAGCGCTTTCTCAGTCATTTCAGAAATGATTTCATATACTTTATCGTAATATTTAAGGCTTGAGACTACACTGACTAGCTACAATATGTTCTAGTAGAAATGAGTATGGTAACTGTTTTATTTCGTGTAGTTAAAAAATTAAGACATTCCTGTGCTTGTCCCTAGGAATCACTAAAAATAAAGATAAATTATTTATTGTTTATTCACTTAGAATGAATTTAATGAACGCTTTCAATCTGAGAAATGGTTGAAATTTCATTTTGAAATTGGTAAGTATGGGATGTAACAGTCTGAAAGTTGCCGAAATCGGTTTGGCTCCGTGTATAGAGCCTGGAGACTGAAAAGTCCCAGGTTCGATTTCGGTCAAGGCCATGTACGGTACCTTGGTTGCAGGCACATCCCCAGTGAGAGGTGTGCAGGAGGCAGCTGATCGATGTTTCTCTCTCATCAGTGTTTCTCACTCTCTATTCCTCTCCCTTCCTCTCTGTAAAAAGTCAATGAAAATATATTTTAAAATTATTTTTAAAAAAGAGCTTGAAAGTCAGCGTAAGCCCTACTTTCCCTCACAATGCCTTCCGTCCAGGACTTTGCTTCTCAGATGCTAAGATTACGAAATCCCCCGGTTACTGTTAGAATGAATTAGTCTCAAAATCAAGGTAGAGACAGAAAGCGGAGTAGTGGCTGCCAGGTGCCGCAGGGAGGAGGGAATGACGCGTGAGTGTTCAATGGACACAAAGTCTCAGTTCGGGACGCTGAAAAGGCTCTGGGGCTCGGTGGTGGTGATGGTTGCACAGCACTGTGAAGGCACCTAACACCACTGCCCATGCACATAACAGGGCCAGCGTTACGTGGTGCGTATTTGATCACGATGAAATGTGCCACGCTTTCACAGAACTATTTTAAGAAATGCCCGTTTGTAAATGAATGAGCGTACAGACAGAGCTTTCTGGACAGCTTTGTTGAAAACGTTGGCTTTTTTTTTTTTTAATTCAACAAACATTTATTGAGTGTCTATTATGAGCTAGATATTGTTCCAGAAAACGTTGGCTTTTTAACCTCTTCACACAGACGCTGCTAATAAGAGTAACGACTGAGGGTAAACATATACTGATCTACACAGATGTCAAGTGGGAAATTCATGTTGGCCCTTTTGGGATTAAAAAGCAACTCGCCCCCTCCCTACTCCTCCCCCCTCAAACTAGACCACGTGAGTCGTCCTCAATTCCCCTTCTCATTTTCTCCCCCTGAGATAAGATCTTTCCAGTTTTCTTCCGTGATTTCCACTTCCCTGATTCCCTGACACGTTGGGACCACAGCCTCTTCCACAGGAATCGCTCTCCAGATGAGTCATCCCTGCCCCGGGGGCCTAAGTGGTTTCAGTTGGGTTTTTGGATCTCCTTGTCCACACTCCTGGTCTGCTAACCTCTCTTTCCATCCCCCCTCTTTCTTTCTTCCTGCCTTTCCCCCTCCTCCTCCTCCTCCTCCTCCTCCTCCTCCTCCTCCTCCTCCTCCTCCTCCCCCCCCCCCCTCCTCCTCCTCCTCCTCCTCCTCCTCCTCCTCCTCCTCCTTCTTCTTCTCTACCTCATGCCATCACTTTTTCTACGTCTCTCCTCTAGCTAGCTAGCACTTGGGACTGAAGCACATTTTTAAACGTTCCTTCCCTATCGAGCCTCAACGAAGCACAGATGAACGGAATCTTATGTTTTTCTTTTTGAACAAACAAAACCCTACCACTTGAACCTACTAGTAATCTACTGTTGTCTCTAGGGCGGGCTGCTTGCAAAGGGAGCTTTGGAAACACGACTGGGGGTGGGGGTGAGGGGGGCTGGTGGGAATGGTGGGTCTGAAGAGCAAGGGAGAGGACCTGCCTCTGGGTGTGGAGGTGAGTGCAGGGGCAGAGCCCCAGAGGCTGTTCACTGAAATGCTGTAAGGGACTTCCTCCTCCTCCTCCTCCTCCTCCTCCTCCTCCTCCTCCTCCTCCTCCTCCTCCTCCTCCTCCTCCTCCTCCCACAGAAGGAAGGGTCTGTGCTTCTCCCTCCCTAGAATCACTATTGCTGCGCCTGGAACCGCTATTCCTGGGGAACCGTTTAAAACAGACTTATTCAGCCAAAACCGGTCTGGCTCAGTGGATAGAGCGTCGGCCTGTGGACTGAAGGGTCCCAGGTTTGATTCCGGTCAAGGGCATGTACCTTGGTTGTGGGCACATCCCCAGTAGGAGGTGTGTAGGAGGCAGCTGATCGATGTTTCTCTCTCATCGATGTGTCTAACTCTCTATCCCTCTCTCTTCCTCTCTGTAAAAAATCAATAAAATATATTTTAAACATAAAAAAATGAAGCAGACTTATTCATACTCAACTCACCGTGAAATCGGGCAGAAAGAAAGCAAGGAGGGTGTGCCCCGTTTTCCTGGCTCTGACACGCTGGGTTTTATCCCTCCGTGTCCCACCTGTCAGGCTCTGGTTGATGGGAGCAGCGGCAGGAGTCCAGAAAGCGGGCTGAGGGCGCCCCCTGGTGTCCAGGCGGCATCGTGAGCCCCTCTAATCAATGCCACCAGGAGAGGGCCGGTGCCCACGCGCCCTGATGGACCTGCTTTTTCCTGGGGTGAGGCAGGTCCAACACTGGAAACCCAGCCTCGCGGACCCAAATCACCCCGGGGGACTTGCAGGCTGCGAGGAGTCTGCTCAAACCGGCCTCCTTTTATGTTAAAAAATGCAGACGGTCCCTGTCCTCCGCCCGCTGGGGAGGCCGGTGCCCCAGGGCCCCCCACTCTGCGCGGCCCCCTCCCCCACATCCCAGCTGAGCCGAAGCCGAAGGGGCTTTGGGGGCTGTGTGCGTGTCCCTCCGTTGGATGTAAGAGGGTTGAACCCGCCAGCAGGTGCCCCCCGGCGCTCCGTCTCCAGGGTCTGCGCCCTGCACAACCCACTGCACAGCCCGCCCTCCGCCCTCCCTGAGGAGGTGAGTCTCCCCATCCAAGGTAGGGAGACTGCGTGTTCCGCCCGCTCCTCAGGGTGGCCCGGGAGCAAATGCAACGCAAGATGTTGGCCCAGGGGGAGTGGGTGCTGCCAGAAGAGATGCTCCTGGCAGGGTGGATGGGCCCTGGCCCCTGGGCATCTCCATGGCAACCAGGGGGCGCGCTCCCCAGAGAATGAGTCCTGCCCACTCCCATCTCCTGACAAGCTATGGTCCAAAGGCTGAGGAGGGAGCCGCAGGAAACTCGCTTCCAACGCGTGTAGAGAGCAGAGCCCCGAGCAGATTTTTATTTAGAAAAATAAGGCAATGAAAGGTGTTTTGTTTTGTTTTGTTTTCACCTTGTGGGCTGGAGCCATTCACAGCTGTTGTATATGTTTATCCATCGCCCGCTTCACTGCACAAAAGGCTTTGAGGAATCTCTATCTAAAAAGTACTCAGATATGCCAAAACCGGTTTGGCTCGGTGGATAGAGCATTGGTCTATGGACTGAAAGGTCCCGGGTGCGATTCCGGTCAAGGGCATGTACCTTGGTTGCGGGCACATCCCTAGTAGGAGATGGGAAGGAGGCAGCTGATCCATGTCTCTCTCTCATCAATGTTTCTAACTCTCTATACCTCTCCCTTTTATTTATTTATTTTTTAAATAGAAAAATAAATAAAAAGTACTCAGATAAAAATAAAGGAATAAACATTGGGGGCGGGCCTTGTCTGACACCTGAACCTTTCCCCACGTTGGAGGAATTCCTCAAAGTTGGAGTCCAGGTGGGGGGCAGGGCGGTCTCCTCCAGTGCCTGCAAGGCCAGGCACCCCATCTGCCCCCCACGCTCCCCTGACCAGGAGGGGCTGTGCGCTGACTGCTCTTGTCAGAAGGAAGCTCCTGCCCAGGCCCAGGCCCTGTGCAGCGGCTGTGGCAGCAGGGTCCTCTCCAGGTTGTCCCTGTGGTACCATTAGGCTGTGCTTTTGACTCTCCAGCCTCCATTGGACCTGCTCTTTCCTAAATAAAAAATAAAACTTAAAAAAAATTTTTTTTTTGAAAATTGATTTCAGAGAAGGGAGAAGAAAAGAAAGAAACATCAATGATGAGAGAGAATCACTAATCGACTGCCTCCTCCACTCCCCCGACTGGGGGTCCAGCCCACAGCCCAGGCGTGTGCCCTGACCAGGAATCGAACCATGATCTCCTGGTTCATAGGTCGATGCTCAGCCACTGAGCTATGCCGGTTGGGCCCTAAATGAAACCTTTTATCTTCCCAGAGATTAATCACAGTGAAGGTGAATACTGGGTATGAAGCCTAAACCAAGGGAAAAGACAAATGCAAATATGCGGACCATTACAGCTGCTCTCTGTGAGTTAATGAGAGTCCTGGCTTCCTGCAGCTTAGGTGAAAGGGGGGAACGTGATCTGTTACTCAACTCTTTAAAAAAAATTTTTTTTTTTTTATTGATTTCAGAGAGGAAGGGAGAGGGAGAGAGATTTATAGAAACATCAACGATGAAAGAGAACCATTGATTGGCTGCCTCCTGCATGCCCCACACTGGGGATCGAGCCCACAGCCTAGGTATGTGCCCTTGACTGGAATTGAACTCGGGATCCTTGAGTCCACAGGTCGACGCCCTCTTCACTGAGCCAAACCAGCTAGGGCTGGTACTCAACCCTCGAAGGCAAAAACACATACTGTCTTCCTCAAAGGAAGTAGAAATTTTTCTAAGAGTTGGACTTTAAAAGGAATTTCTTACCATGGTGTTTCTCTTGGGACTGTAACGTACCATCTCTCTAATATTATTCAAACAGCAAATGCTTCTTGAGTTAGAATTCTACAGTGAAAGCGCAGGCCAGAGCACATGTAACTCAGGTAAATTAAGCCACTTTTTGAAAGGGGCAAGCTTATCTTTTTTTTCTTTTTTTTTTTCTTTTTTCTTTTTTTTGTGTGGTGTAGCATCAGAAATATTTAGAAAAATAAGGGAATGGCATTTTTCATGAAAGTTGTGTTTTCATGAATTGAATAGGTCATAGTTTGACATTATTGTCTATGATAAAAGCCTGGGAATTCTGAATTGTTAGAAATAAAACAAGAGAGTGGTAAAACTCACATTCTTTCCTGCGAAAATAATGATAACAACAAAAGAATTGAGTTTTAGGTGTTGAATATATAGGTGCTTTTAATATATTCACTTTTTAAAAAAATATTTTATTAATTTTTTACAGAGAGGAAGAGAGGGATAGAGAGTTAGAAACATTGATGAGAGAGAAACATCGATCAGCTGCCTCCTGCACACCCCCTACCAGGGATGTGCCCACAACCAAGGTACATGCCCTTGACCAGAATCGAACCTGGGACCTTTCAGTCCGCAGGCTGATGCTCTATCCACTGAGCCAAGCCGGTTTGGGTGGCAGTTGAATTTTTTTTTTAATATATATATATTTTATGATTATTTACAGAGAGGAAGAGAGAGGGATAGAGAGTTAGAAACATCAATAAGAGAGAAACATCGACCAGCTGCCTCCTGCACACCCCCTACTGGGAATGTGCCTGCAACCAAGGTACATGCCCTTGACCGGAATTGAACCCGGGACCTTTCAGTCCGCAGGCCAACGCTCTATCCACTGAGCCAAACCGGTTTCGGCTGACCTTTGAATTTTTGAGGAAACTCCATGCTCTTTTTCATAATGGCTTCTCCTCTCTGCATCTCACCAGCAGTGCACCAGGGTTCCCTTTTTTCCACATCCTCGCCAGCACCTGTTGTTTATTGATTTATTAATGGCAGCCATTTATTGATATCTCATTGTAGTTGTAAATTACACCTCTTTGATGATTAGTGATGTAAAGCAAGCCACAAGAGGTGCCTCTAAACCAGAGGTTCTCAACCCTGGCTGCGCATTATAGAATCACCAGGGGAATTTAGTTTAACATCTCATTCCCGAGGCTCCATCCCAAACCAGTGAAATCAGAGTTGTCGGGGTGAAATCCAGCCTTCAGTACTTGAGAAATGACGCAGATGATTTGAATATGTAGCCAAAGAGGAGAACCACTGCTTCAAATGATCACCATCATCACCAACATCATCATCGTCATTGTCGTCATCACCTCCACCCTTATTTATGTAACATCTTGCCCCATCTTCTCCCAAAGCTACATATTCTGACATAACGGGGAAATCCCTTGGCTGGGAATAAGGCAACAAAGAGTTTTTTTTACGTTCTATCAGTAACTAGTTGTGTGATCTTCATACCCCAATTCCTAAAGCTACAGATGATGATGATGATGATGATGAAACTTACATTTATTGCATTCTTACTATGTACCAGAAAAGGTGCTCAGAGCTTTACATGTTTTATTTCTCTAATCCTCACAGCCACCAGTGAAGGAGGCGTTAGTCTACAGAAGAAGTAACTGAGGTTCACAAAGGTAACGTTCCTTGTCCAAGGTCATAGAATAAGGAGCAGAACCCGGATTTCAACTCCAGCTGGCAGATCCAGAAGCTCGCCTTCCTAACCACTCTTTAACACCACCTCCCTCAAGGGCCTGCCCTAATGACAGAACTGGTAAAGCAGAGAATGCAAGACTCCCTTCCATGTCCGCCCACCTTCCAAACTCGCCCTTGAATGGATATGCTGTACTTTCTTCATCCACCCAAAGTCCGGTGGATAGCTCTTCTCCTGACCTACTCCGTTTCCTCAAGACACCTGAATGAGAGGGGGAAAATATTCCTGGCTAGAAAAATGGGAACAGCCCCAGCCAGTGTGGCTCAGTGTTTGAGGGTTGACCTGTGAACCAGAAGGTCCCAGTTTGATTCCGGTCAGGGCACATGCCTGGGCTGTGGGCTCCATCCCCAGTTAGGGGTGTGCTGGAGGCAGCCGATCCATGATTCTTTCTCATCATGGATGTTTCTCTCTCTCTCCCTCTCCCTTTCTCTCTGAAATCAATAATATATATATATATATATATATATATATATATATATATATATATATTTTTTTTTTTTTTTTTTAAGAGAGAAATGGAAACAGTCTAATCTAGTGAAAGGAGTCACTGCACTGAGCTACAATTCAAGGGAAAAGCGAGTCCCCCATTTAAATGTTCAGGGGTTTCCATTTGTGTGAGGAAAAAACACAATTCATAGATAAGATTTAAGACCAGAAACTGCGGACTGGTAAATTTTTCTCGCACTACACCCCAGATGGCAATAGCAAGTGGAGGCTCTGATTTCTTTACGTTCTGTAGAGACCATAAAAAAAAAGTATACCCGTGCAGAAATCGGTATGTGTTTTCTTTCCTGCCGTTCCACATGAGAGACAAATACAAACGCATCCGACAACAGAAAGTACGTTGCTGCTAGATGGCCCCAGAACTATGCAAGAGCGATGTCTGAGCTCGTAGGCTGTTTAATTTCAAAGACTGTGCTCTGGTGTCCTGGGTCACAGTCCCGTGGGAGTGAACATTCAGATGGTTCCTGGTGAGCATCAGGGGTACCTAAGGCAACGTCTAAAATTGATTAGTGTCATGTGCTCCAGGAGAAACGTGTTGTGTGACCTTCCTGGGGTAGACTGTCATCGCGCGCGCGCACTCGGAGGAGCCCTGTGAAGACATGGGAACTCACACCTGACAACAGGACCTGGTAGGCAGGGACATCCCAGATATGAGGCCAAGGTGAAGAAAGCCCCTCCAAAGGCTGCATGCCTGGGAAGTTTTATTACAGATTTGTTCTAAGCAGGGCAGAGGGAGAGAGGGTTTAAAAGGGGGAGTCCCAGAGGCACGGGTGTCACCTGTGTGTCACTGAGTCAGGAGCAAAGCAAAATAAAAGCGGGAGTCCCTCTGTAGGTTTATCTTCCCAGTCGGGGGTGGGGGTGGTGGGGGTGGGAATGGCCGATGGATGATTATCTCTCATCATTGATGTTTCTTTTTTTTTTTTTTTTTTTAATGTTTTTATTGATTTCAGAGAGGAAGGAAGAGGGAGAGAGAGAGATAGAAACATCAACCAGGAGAGAGAGAATCATTGATTGGCTGCCTCTTGCACACTCCCTACTGGGGATGTGCCCGCAACCAAGGTACATGCCCTTGACCGGAATGGAACCTGGGACCCTTGAGTCTGCAAGCCAAAGCTCTGAGCCAAACCAGACAGGGTTCATCATTGATGTTTCTCTCTCTCTCTCTCTCTCTCTCTCTCTCTCTCTCTCTCTCTCTCTCTCTCTCTCTCTCTCCTTCCCCCCCCTCTCAAATCAATAAAAATATATATATTTAAAAAACAAAAGACTGAACTGGCTGGATCATTTAAAAATATGAGAGGAAAGGATGTAATTACAATAGGACCGACAGATGGAAGAAGCAGGAGGGAACTGGTAAGCGTCCTCAGTATTTGCTGCCCATAGCAAGAAAACAGGCAACTGTAGAAGCGGTCTGATCCTCTAGCTATATAGACATTTGCTGGCTTGTGTTTATTCTCATTATTCAAGAGAGCCTTAGAGCATGTGCTGGACTTTTATCAGCTTACACGGCGGGGCCAAGTTTGCATAGTGCACATACTCTGTAGAAGTGAGTATTTATGCTGGGATTGTTGGACAAATACACAACCCGCTGGAATTCCTTCCCACAAAAGCTATCAAACGGAAAGAAAAGCTGGATCCACGTATAATGGGGTTTGCTGACTGTGGGTCCCGGGGCTGTGCCAAGGTTGGGACGAGTAGAAAGGTAATTCTATGTCTATTAGGTGGTTAAAAAGCAGTTGCATAAAATCATCACCAAGGATCATTTTCATATGGCCCCAAGTCACTCTCACCAAGTAATTCTAGAGTTAGGAACCTTTCCAGAGAATTCCTGCAGAGCTATACTGGGATAAAATCTGGCCCATTGTGAATATAAAGTGGCAGTTTTATTTAAACAGTTGTAACTCCTTGGGTCTCTTTGGGCTGACTCTAATATTGCTCCTTGTCTATGTACTTTGGACACATTTTCACTTTTCTCTAAAAAGAGCTCTAACTGCTTAGTCATCTTTCTTTGCTACCTCTGCCTTCTACTGAGTTTTTTGTTGAAAAAAAAAAAAAGTAAGTCATTTTTGCTTTTACAGTATTTGGACAGATTTGTAAGAAAGTTATCACTATTAATCCCTAATGCATGTCCTTACATTTGGCACGCTGACCGAGCCACTATACTATCAATTTTTCAGCTGTGAAACTCCGCTGATAAGTCTTAATACCTCTAGTTTCTCAACTGCCAAGGGTTCCGCTCCATTGCCTTCCTCCCATTTCTTTGCCCAGAGTGAGTAATGACTTTCCACAGCCAAATTTAAAAGGCTGACTTAAATTATGGTCCCACCTGTGTCACTTCTGTTGCAAACGTGGGCTAATAAATGCATATGACCTAGAAAATATTTTCAGTCATTTTGTGTGTGTGTGTGTGTGTGTGTGTGTGTGTGTGTGTTTTGCAAGGCATGTGTGTTTTATGACCTTGAACTTGCATTGACTATGCATTGGCCAAGTAATCTCATCATCAAACTTTAGCCACCAGAATTAGTTTGAGCTTCAACCAATAATAGATTATGGTTTAATTTTTTTAAGTATGTTTTTATTTATTTGAGAGAGTGGAAGGGAGGGGAAGAGATAAGCAGCAATGGGAGAAAAACCTTGATCTGCTGCCTCCTGCACAGCCCCCACTGGGGGTGAGCCCACAACTCGGGGCATGTGCCCCGACCAGGAATCAAAGCTGTGACCACAGGATGATGCTCTACCAACGGAGCCACACTGGACAGGGCTGACTTCACTTCTGATTAGAGGAAAAGATAGATTGATTTGTGCAGCCAAGAAATAATTATTGGGTATGTATTATGTGCCATATGTGCCTAGGGTGACGAAGGATGGTGAGAGTGTTGGTTGTTTGTTTTTCTTTCCTCAGTGGTGGCAATGAGCTAACCAGAGACTATAAGTCACGATTTGGGGCTATGGGTGAAGTAGTTTCCATGGCGACAGGTGCTAACAAAGGTGCTTTATAAGTGCCCAAAGGTAGTCTAAGCAAAGGCTCTGTCCTTAGTCTACTCTCTCGGGGATGGTAATGATTTCACCCTTTCTCTCTACTAATCTGCCAAGAACCAATCCCAGCCTTTGATAATTACAGGAGTTTTACCAAAAGGTTGGTAAAGCTTGGGGAGATCAGCAGGGTGGAGTCACATGTAGTTCACCTGTTGGGAATGGTCAAAGGGCACCTCCCCCAAACCTGAATGGGATTGTCAGCTGCCAGACAGCTCAGGGCATTTTATTGCCTCCTGTGGGCCAAACACCTGGACAGCTGTAGGCTAGTTCCCAAACTGACAATGTTTCTGTAAACCCTTTGATACCCTACCCTTTGGAGTGTATATTGGGTCGGCAACTAAGTACTTGCGGATTTTTTAAAGAAAATCAAAGACAATTTTTTCATGGAACTAAATAACTTTATTCTGTAATGTATTGCCCATTTTGATCAATGACCTTTTACCATCTTTCAGGCAGCATCATAATCCCACGTTCAAAAAACTTCTGGTTTTTATTAGCAAAAAACTGAATCAGGTACGATTTGACATCATCATCATTATTGAAATTTTTACCATTCAAGGAGTTTTGTAAAGATCGAAACAAAAAGTAATCAGATGGTGCAAGGTCAGGACTATATGGTGGATGTGGCAAAACATCCCAACCAAGCTCCATTAATTTTTGCCGAGTGACCAAAGATGTGTGTGGCCTTGCATTGTCATGATGGAATACAACACCTTTTCAATTTGTCAATTCGGGCCGCTTTTCTTCAACTGCATTGTTTAATTTCGTTAGTTGTTCAATGTAGACATCAGAATTGATCGTTCGGTTGGGTGGTAAGAGTTCAAAGTAGACAATTCCTTTGTAATCCCACCAAACTGATAACAAAACCTTCTTTTGATGAATATCAGCTTTTGATGTTGTTTGAGTTGGTTCACCTGGCCTGCTCCACGATCTTTTCCGCTTGATATTGTTGTAAACAACCCGTTTTTCATTGCCAGTTATCAGTCGTTTTAAAAATGGATCATTTTCATTATGTTTCTTTAGCAAATCGCAGCTGCTAATGCGTTGCGTTAACTGTGATTCTTTCAGTTCGTGAGGAACCCATGTATCGAGTTTTTGAACATAGCCAAGTTGTTTTAAGTGATTTTCAATGCATGTATGTGATACATGAAGCTTCTCTGCAATCTCACGTGTTGTACTGTGACAGTCCGAATTGATTATTGCTTTGATTAGGGCGTCATTAACTTCAACTGGACGACCAGAGCGTTTTTCATCTTTGAGTGAAAAATCACCAGAACGAAATTTGGCAAACCAATTTTGACACTGCCGTTCTTTTAAGGCTTCATCACCATAAACAGCACATAACTTTTTATGAGCTTGCAATGCGTTTTTCCCTTGTGGAAATAAAAAAGCAAAATATGACGAAAATGTTCCTTTTGATTTTCCATTTTTCAACGAACGCCAAACGAAAACTACAAAACAGATCAAAAAACTTTTTTCACTGATTAACAGCTGAATAGCCAACTACCAAATAACAAAATGTGTTTTACATTTGTACTACGTCTGCAAACCTAAAAATTCAACTGAAGCCATATGTGTGTGAAACCCGCAATTACTTAGCTGCCGACCCAATATTTCCATCTTGACAAATTGTGTTTAATAAAAGCACGGGTCCTTGGTCAAGGAAGAGAGCCTTCTAGCTCCTTCAGCTGGAAGCTCCTCTGACCCCCCAATGCCTTTCAAAACTATCCTTTGTCCACGGACTCCTCCTTAATCATCTACGCGCAGCCCTTTCTCCAGAATGCTGAGCCTTTTGTAAGGCTGGGAAATAGAACCCCAGCACTAACCCTTGAACAGATTAAAGAACCAAACCCGACTTCTTGGGAGTCATTGGTCTCTGTGGGGAGACAGACATAAGCCGTACCAGCCTATGTTTGCAACCTTGCCTAAAACCTGTCCTAAAAAATCCCCCGCCGATAACCACGCAGTTTGCAACCTAATGGCTTGAAACAGAAACCCACATCTGCTGCCAGTATTTCCGCCCTCCTCTGTCTCCTCCTCAGTTCACCATCACCGCCGATCCCACCTCAGAGCGGTTCACTTTCTAGGAACTCTCTCCCGCCGATCCAGGCGGCTCACGCCCTGTCGGCCTTCAGATTTCCTCTAAGGGCCACCTCCTCAGAAAGGCCGCCTCTGCCCTCCTGTCAGATAGCAGCTTTCCCATCGTCTCCTAGCTCCTGATCTCTCTCTTAAAAAAAAAAAAATTATATATATATATATATATATGTTATTGCTCTTTTACGAAGAGGAAGGGAGAGGGATAGAGAGCCAGAAACATTGATCAGCTGCCTCCTGCACACCCCCTACTGGGGATGTGCCTGCAACCAAGGTGCATGCCCTTGACAGGAACCGAACCTGGGACCTTTCAGTTTGCAGGCCGACGCTCTATCCACTGAGCCAAACCAGCCAGGGCTCCTGTTCTCTTTATAGCATGATCCCTGCCTGCAACGATCCACTTCTTTGTGATGTGTCATCTACAGCAAAAGGTGAGCTCCTGGAGTACAAGGACTTTGTCTCTTCTTAGAGCAGCGCCTGGCACAGAATAAGCACTTAATAAATGTTTGTAGAATGTATGAATGGAGTTTCTAAGAGACTGTGAGAGCCTCTAGAGCCAGAATGTGTCTTACTTATTTTTCAACCTCCAGGAAACAGTAGGCCTAGGGCAGTGGTCGGCAAACTCTTCAGTCAGCAGAGCCAAATATCAACAGGACAACGATTGCAATTTCTTTGGAGAGCCCCACATTTTTTAAACTTAAACTTCTTCCAATGCCACGTCTTCAAAATAGACTTGCCCAGGCCGTGGTATTTTGTGGAAGAACCACACTCAAGGGGCCAAAGAGCCGCACCTGACTCACAAGCCGCAGTTTGCCGACGATGGGCCTGGGGCAAAACTGGATGATGTAAAGTAGCAGTGTGTGCAGCAAAGTCACTGACCTCTACTGAGGGTCTGCCTCTGGCAGGTCTCTGCCGTGAGCCTTAGGGGTACAGCTTTGTTTCATCCTCAACTTTATGAGGTTGGTGCAATGGCCCCCACTTACAAGGGGAGGAGACTCACTGTCCGATTACTGATGTGACTTGCCCCATCACACGGCTAGTGAAGGGCAGACTCAGGATTTGAATAAGGTGACCAGACCCGCGGGACAAATTGTTAAAAATCGGGACTGTCCCGCCCAAAGCGGGACGTCTGGTCACCTTAGATTTGAACCCAGTTCTCACCATCAATGTCTCTATTCTTTCTTCCTCTTTGCTGCTTCCTCCAGCTACATCTAAACAAAGGGATACTTGAACCATATAAAGTTCCGTAATTAATGAAGAAAAACTAGAGAATTGTGTGCCACGTAAGCTATTTTACTTTCCCTGATTTTTAACTTTATTTTACGCCTGGTCAGTGATATTGTCAGGTTCCCTGTCAAGAGGAATAAGGTGGAAGTCGTTATGATAAAAAGCATGACAGTTATTGAAGCCAATGGTGGACGTAAAGTGCTATATAAAGCAGCGATTGTGCGGCTAAAGTCATTGTTATTATTTTTCAATTAGCCACATGCTTTGCTCAGAAGTTAACTTGCTCTTGCCGCTCTTTCAACCTAACCTAAAGCATTCACCACTTTATTGTTATTAAAAAAAAAAAAGCCAAAACCAGTTTGGCTCAGTGGATAGAGCGTCGGTCTGCGGACTGAGAGGTCCCAGGTTCAGTCCCAGGTCAAGATGGCATGTACCTTGGTTGCGGACGCATCTCCATTAGGGAATGTGCAGGAGGCGGCTGGTCAATGTTTCTCTCTCGTTGACGTTTCTAGCTCTCTATCCCTCTCCTTTCCTCTCTGTGGAAAATCAATAAAATAAAATAAATTTTTTTAAAAAAGGATTTGAAAATGCATTCCAATCCTCAGGTCTCCATGACAGACCTGCTTTGCTGAGAGGTGCACTGTTGCATGTGTGAGGAAGAGGCAGCGCAGGCAGCTCTTCAAACTGTGTGCAGAGAGGGCTGTTTGGAGACTGGGATAGGGGTCGGGAGTGGGGCGGGGGGGGCGCGTTGCAAGAGAAGTGAACCTTAGACTGATTTGATTAAATGACTGATCTTTAAATAGTTTACATTTTCCTAAGTCTGAAGTCATTGCCAGAGGATGCTCTTAGCCTGGTGGTTGTGGCCCATGCACTCAGAGTCAATTAAGGACACATCAGGAGCCAAAACATCTAGAGCCGTGGTCGGCAAACTGCGGCTCATGAGCCACATGAGGCTCTTTGGCCCCTGGAGTGTGGCTCTTCCACAAAAGACCACGGCCTGGGCATATAGACATTGATGTGAGAACTGTCGCGACTATTTTGAAGAAGTGGAGTTAGAAGAAGTTTAAGTTTAAAAAATGTGGCTCTCCAAAGAAATTTCAATCGTTGTACTGTTGATATTTGGCTCAGTGGACTAATGAGTTTGCCGACCAGTGAACTAGAGGTAGTTGCTTGTGCTGCTTTGACTCAATAAAGGTTTTGTTAAGGTGTGGTGCTCCTGTCAAATATTATAAAAGAAAACAACACTGAATAAAACAACCACTTGGCCCTACTATTTAAGAGCTAACTACTCATGCCCTAGCTGGTTTGGCTCAGTGGCTAGCGCGTTGGCCTGCAGACCAAAGGGTCCAGGGTTCAATTCCAGTCAAGGACACGTACCTTGGTTGCTAGTTCCTTTCCGGCCGGGCCCTGGTCAGGGCCTCTTGCAGGAGGCAACCGATGGACGTGTTTCTCTCACATCAATGTTTCTAAAAATCAATAAAAAAATATCCTTGGGTGAGGATTAACAAAAATAAAAATTAAAATTAAAGGAGCTAACTACTCGGTAATCGGCTTTAAATACAACCTGTGTGCTGTTGACTCCTCAACTTACTTGTCAGTCTGTACCCCTCACATGAATGTGTAATAGGCAGCTCAGTGATAACACAGCCACACCGAGCACTTAACTGGCCCTTCAACTACCCAAACCGGCTCCAACTGCCCTCTGCGCCATCTCAGGAGTGGCAGCTCTCTTGTTCCAGTGGCTGAAGTAAAACATCTTGGAGTGTTCCTTCTTTCACAGCATGTGAGACTTCTGATCACATCAACCTGGTAATTGTGAAAGGCCAAACAGGGCTGCTGCCCTGGGGTCTGAAAGGCTGGAGGATGCCTGGGGACCTGACACAGGAAAACATGAGTAGTCTCCCAAGATGGTTTTGAAGGCCTTTCTCTTCTGACTCCCATTCACTCGCCAATGTATTTGCTCACAGGGCTTCAATTACCATCTCTGTGTGGGCTTTCCCAGTATTGCAGATTGTGGCCTTCTCTGAAGCACTTTCCCATCTGCAAGGTGGACATTTCCACATGGCGCCATGAACGCATTGGTTCAACCATGTATCAGACATTTATTGGCCAGGAGGTGTTCTAGGTACAAAAATACATGATAAGCCTTACTGTCTTCATGGAGTTCATGGTTGGGTGAGGATGTCATGCAGGCACACAAACTCAACACATGCAATATATTATTACCGTCTTCTATCCCCAAATCAATTCCATCACAACCCCACCACCTGCTAGAATTTACAGCTCCAAAGTCATACTTAATTCCTCTCTCTCTCCATCTTCCCCTCAATTTCATTACCTTTCCATCCTTGATCTGGTTATGTTACTATTTGCTAAGCAAGATATTTAACAATATAATGGCAATAAAGGTTTGCTGCCTTATAGACAAATTTTATTAGAGCCCCTTAACTTCCATCTCCAAGCTTGTCACCCTCATATTCTATCAAGGTATCATTCTTAAGGTCCCCTTTAACAGAGGTTATTGCCTACAAAGACTTGTACTTCGTGTGTTAACATTTGGCTTATATCTTTGAAACCTATCTCCGAATCAAGGTTCTCATTATAGTTAAAGTTAAATTTCTAAGACTTCCAAAAGCCTGAAAACTTTATTGTCTAGAAAACGAAAATAGGCCGACAGACACGGTCTGGTTTTTTAAGGCCAGATCTGATGTTTCTTTAGAAAAGAAACATCTCTGCTGCTTAAAAAGACGCTGATGGTTCAGAAGGGGACTCTAAGGATTCCAGTTTTAAACAAACCCTAATAACAAAACACTGTCAGCCAAAAGGGAAAGCTGATCTCCAGACAGGAAAGGTGCCAGCAATACCACCTTCCTCCCAGTGACGCCCAGTGACGCATCTTCCACCCGGCTTGTGGGAGAGCCAATCGGTTCCCTTTGAATGAAATCTTTATTCAGCGGCTTAAACGCTCCTGGGGGAAGGGAGGAGGTAGACAAGAGAAGCATTTCAGAAACAAATGGAGGCCCAGATGCCAAGTTTCTGTTCTTGTTACCGTTCGGGTTTTGGCCCTGTGAAAACAGTCTCAGTTCCATGTTTTTCATTAAACTGGTTTGTTTGGCAAAAGCCTGATGATAAATACAAATCTCTGAGGTCAGTCTCACCTTACTCGGAAAGCTAGGGCTGGGAAGTTCAGCTTTCTGCGGTCAGGGAACTCTGGAAGATGCTGATCTGCCATTGACAACAGGAGGCAGAGATGTGAGCCAGATCATTTTTTCTTTACAAATGTACAAATCTAGGACTTTTCCCCCTTGAAGCCCGACAGACAGGCAATCCTTTGTTGGTAGTTCAGCACCAGTGGCTAGGTGGGGGAGGAGAAAGCAGGGTGGAAGGAAAAAATAAAATAAGATCCGTGCATAGGCCAAAGTCTGTTCTTTAGTGGTTCATAAGCACCAAAACTGAGCATTTCCTCTGCCCTCAGTTTTCCTAATCCTTATCATAGGCAGTCCCCCCTCCCCCCACCTTACAAGGGCGAGCCAGTAGGGGAAATGGAAGGGAGCAGGGTCCTAAGTATTCTCAGTCTGAAAAAGTTGATATTGACTTCTTGGTACTCAGATCCCCTTTACTGGTATTGCCTTCCAGATCCCATGCCCCTGCAGCTGATTTTCTCCAAATTAATAAAATATACTCTATGTCCCCTCCTGGCATTAAAGACAAATGAGTCTAGCCCTGACCCATTTGGTCAGTGCATAGAGCATCAGCCTGTGGACTGAAGAGTCCCAGGTTCGATTCCAGTCAAGGGCATGTACCTTGGTTGTGGGCACATCCCCAGTAGGAGGTGTGCAAGAGGCAGCTGATCGATGTTTCTCTCTCATCGATGTTTCTAACTATCCCTCTCCCTTCCTCTCTGTAAAAAAAATCAATAAAATATATTAAAAAAAATAAAGACAAAGAAGTCTAAATGCAAAAAAGAATGTTTTAGTGTTAGAAATCTGAAGGCCAAGGTTAATGTTTAATTCTGTGTCACAACCTGAGAAATTATAATGGCCAGCAGGTATGAGGTGCTTACTAAGTGTCATGCACCATTCTGTGTGCTTACCTGCTTCATCACACAGTCTTATGAAACTATAATAATGTTATCATTATTTTCCTTTCTTAGAGATGAGAAGCTAAACAGCTGGTAAGTGGCAGAGCTGGAATTTGAACCCAGACAATCTGACTTCAGTGACCATGCTCTTTAACAATTCAGACAGATCTGGCCTGCCCCTCAGTAAAAGAATGTGACCACAGCCGAGTGATTGGGCAGCGCTTCTCCCCACCCTTATTCCCAGGGGAGCAAGGCTGTACGGAGGGCTACCTAGCGGAGCAGAGGGAACCACACAAGGAGAGAGCAGCAGCAGCATTCATTCCTTGGGCCAGGTGCAGCCAAGAGTATACGTCTCTGTGATGAGCCAGACACAGAGCCCCTACATGCCAGCATGTCAACCAACCAATCAGAAAGGCGCGAGAGGTGCCTTCACAGTGCATTGTTGTTAATGGGAGAGAATGCAAAGACACCAAATGCCCTCAAATGTGGATAAGATGGAGGTGTTGATGCTGGACATCAATATGCATAATGAGATTAGTGCCCTTATAAGAAGAGACAGGAGAGGACGTGTTTCCCCTTTCTCTGTTTTCTCCACGTGGAGCTATAAGACGATGATCATCTACAAACCAAGGAGCGGGTCATCATAAGACACTGACCTGCTCGGGCCTTGATTTTGGACTTCCCAGCCTCCTGAACGGAGAGAAATCTCTCTTTCTCCAGTGATCTACCAAAGATATGTAGGTAGGATTCAGTTTGTTGTCTAACACAACCAAAACGATCTATTACAAGTTGTCAGGCTGCTATAACAAACACTGTAAGACTGCATGTCTTAAATAATAAGTATTTATCTCTCACAGTTTAGGAGGTTGGGAAGTCCAAGATCAAGGTACCAGCAGGTTGGTGTCTGGTGAGAGTAGAGAGAGAGGGAGTAAGTTCTCTCATGTCTCTTCTCCCATCATGACAGCTCCACCCTCATGGCCTGATTACCTTCCAAAAGCCCTATCTCCAAACCATCACATTGGGGACTAGGGCTCAACAGATTAATCTGGGGGGACACAGACATTCCGTTTATAGCAGGTGCCATTCTATAAGGCTTCATCAAAACACACACACAAAAACAAATACAGAGAGAGAGGGAGACAGGGAGAGAGGAGAGATAGAAAGAAGAGAGGGGGGAGAAGGAGAGAGAGAGAGAGAGAGAGAGAGAGAGAGAGAGAGAGAGAGAGAGAGAGAGAGAGAGAGAAAGAAACTGTGAAGGCCTGGACTCAACTCACAAAGCATTTAATTCCCACACTATCCCCAAAAGGCTTATTTCATGTCACTGTGTCACTAGGACAGACAGCTTATCTGTTTTGTTCACCACTGTACGTCCAATGTTTCATTGCCTGGGCCATAAAGTACTTAGCCAGAAGTGTTGAATCCCATTAATCAGACTATCCCATTCCTCCAACTAGTCAAGGTCTGTCTTCATCTTCTTCCTGAAACGTCCTGTGCATTCAAACCTCACACAAAGTCTCAAGATTCTGACTAGACTTAGCTACTTCTGTTGACTCACAGCAGAAATGTTATAATTTATCAGATATTACCAATATTTTTGTAATTGAAAGGAAGTCAACATTCCAATATGATACTGTTGGGTGGGTCAAGCTTAAAGAGAGGAAACCAAAAATGCTATATCTCTACTTTTGTTTAACTCAGGCATAACCTCTACAATTGAAATACAGATTTTTTTTTTGTCCACTGAAAGAATCTCTTTAGATATTAAAACAGCTGTTTTCATTAATCCCTCTACTCTCAAATCTCTATCTTAAATCTCTGAAATAAGTCCATAGGCCCTTTTCTCCTAGAAATGATGAAGCTATGGAATCAAAATTATCACTCCAGTCCAGCCCCAAAACCAGGCTCCAAGTTGAAGTGTTAAGGTCTAATGTTGATATTTTGCCTTTTAGATTAACCAAGTCATAATTTGAAACAGCTGTTCATTGGCAAATCCGTTTTCTTACTTTCCCCTGATCTTCAGATAACAGCCTCAACAGTTAAAAGAATAAAATAGAGTCAGTGAACTAAGCCATGTGTTCAGGTCTCAATATTTGTTATTGTGTTAGCTAACAAAATCTTAATCCCAAAACTTCAGAGTGTGTTGGACAGAAAAGAAATTTGGGGAGAAAAAGGACAAATGCCCCCAAATGACTGTTCCTAGTTTTGGCTCACCCATCTGTGCTGCAAATACCTGAGTAAGGTATTGACATAAGGCACTCCCTCTGACCCCAGACACAAGTTCCAGCCAATGGTTTGGTGTGTGCTTGGGCTTCTCTATCAATTTCCAGTCGGAAGCTCCCTCCCACACCCAAGAAAAGGCATCTGAGTGTGTTGCTTTTCTACCACGTTTAGCTCATGAAGTTAAGTAACATAGTCTTGCAATTTCCTAGTTTAAGGGCTTTAAGATTTGACCCTGGCTCCGGAGGGCAATTTAGGACTTACTTATTCTTTCTTGCAGTGGACAAACTGCTCCCAGAATTCCAAGAAGGGACTATGAAGGCAAAGATGGCTCCACCCTCATGGCCTGATTACCTTCCCAAAGCCCTATCTCCAGCCCTAGCTGGTTTGGCTCAGTGGATAGGACGTCAGCCTGGGGATTTGGGAGTCCCTGGTTCGATTCCAGCCAAGGGCACATGCCTGAGTTGTGGGCTCCATCCACAGTAGGGGGCGTGCAGGAGGCAGCCAATCAATGATTCTCTCTCATCATTGATGTTTCTATCTCTCCCTCTCCCTTCCTCTCTGAACTCAATAAAATATATATATATATATATATATATATATATATATATATATATATATATATATTTTTTTTTTTTTTTAAAGCCCTATCTCCAAACCATCTCATTGGGGATTAGGGCTCAACAGATTAATCTGGGGGGACACAGACATTCAGTTTATAGCAGGTGCCATTCTATAAGGCTTCATCAACACACACACACACACACACACACACACACACACACACACGGAGAGAGGAGAGAGAAATAGAAAGAAGGAAGGGGAGAGAGAGAGAGAGACAGGAAGGGAGAGAGAGAGAGAGAGAGAGAGAGAGAGAGAGAGAGAGAGAGAGAGAGAGAGAGAGAGACTGATTGTGAAGGCCTGGACTCAACTCACAAAACATTTAATTCCCACACTATTCCCAAAAGGCTTATTTCATGTCACTGTATCACTAGGACAGACAGCTTATCTGTTTTGTTCACCACTCACTGTACGTCCAATGTTATTCAAATGGCGGGAAATCAGCAATAGCTGCTACCCAGGAGTGCTCTGCAACAAGTTCCATCCAAAATACTTTATAGATGACAACAATAACACAACACATATTAAAGTGTGAGAGATTTCCAAAATATACTTCAGAGAGACTATCGCTTTCTGGTAACATGCATGCTATTAAAAACTAAAAGAAAGGTGAAAAAAAATGCAGAGAACTGAAGGCACAATAAATCTCTTACTTTATGAAGAAATGAAGAGAGATAAGGCGCTGGCTCCGAGAAAGGTTTGGAGTTTGCTTTTTATTTTTTTATGTAAGGGGAATACACATTGTATCAGTGATCCTTAAACTAGATGATTCTGATTATATATATTTGCATACTGAGTTAGAACCTCTGAGAATGTGTACTACAGAAAAGGCACCCAGATGTACCCCTGGTTAAGAAAATTTGTACTGTATATGTATTTCTTATTCTTTAATTTTTCCTAATACCATAATTTTTCCCAATGCCTTTAATTTTTTAATGTATGTTTGTTTGTTTGTTTATTTATTTATAAATATATTTTATTGATGTTTTACAGAGAAGAAGAGAGAGGGATAGATAGTTAGAAACATCGATGAGAGAGAATCATTGATCAGCTGCCTCTTGCACACCCCCTGCTGGGGATGTGCCTGCAACCAAGGTACATGCCCTTGACCAGAATCGAACCTGGGACCTTTCAGTCCACAGGCTGACGCTCTATCCACTGAGCCAAACCGGTTTCGGCTAATTTTTTAATGTTCTGACTATAAAAACAATTATTTGAAAATATGGAAAAGCTACACATTAAAGGATTAAAATCACATCTATTGTCATTAGTGTTTTTATTTTAGTTTTTAAAATGAATTTATTGGGCTTATATTGATTAAGAAAACCATACAGGTTTCAAGTGTACATTTCTATCACACATCATCTGCATACTGCACCATGCACACCACCCAAAGTCAAGTCTCTTTCTGTTGGCAGTGAAAATGTCACCGGTTGTGACATTTCATCAACCTCAGTACTTGAGTTCTGACTAAGAAAGAATTCAAAGTCAAGAGGAGGTCATGTTTTTGTATCCATTTAGTTACCCTCTGTCTTTATATTGGAGCATTTAAGCCATTTACACTTAAAGTTATTATTGATAGGCACATATTTATCGCCAGTTCACTTTTTATACCTATGTTCCTCTCTTTTTCAATTTTTTCCTCTTTCTTCTTTGTAGACTCTTTAACATTTTTTGTAATACAGGTTTGGTGGTAATTAACTCCGTTAGCATTTTGCTGGTTTATTTTTTCCTGGGAAGCTCTTTATTTCTCCTTGAATTTTAAATGCTAGCCTTGCTAGGTAGTCTTGATTGTAGGTCTCTACTTTCCATCACTTTGAATATTTCATGGCAATCCCTCCTGGTCTACCGTGTTTCTGTTGAGAAATCAGTTTTCAGCCTAATGTGAGCTTCCTTGTGGGTAACCATTTTAATTTTGATGTACCTTGGTTTGTGCAAAAGGTAGAAATGCCTTAAGAAATAAAGAACTTTTGAATAGATAGAGAAATATATCAGGCTCCTTGTCTTTAGACAATGGACATTTTAAAAATAGTATCTAAAGAGAAAATCAGGTCTATGACAGATTTTAACAAGCTGACTTTTATGTGAACATAAAATACAAACCATACAATATGTTAGCTAAGTCTCTTGGACAGAACTGAAAGCGGAGCAAAGGTAATCAATTTAGGATATTATTAAAACCTAAGGGGAAATGAAATGTCCATTTTGGTAACGCTGGGTGTGTCTGTGTTTCTCACACCTCGGTGTTATTGTGGACGCTCCAGTGGCTGGCTGCAAAATCCTGATGGTCTGCTAACCCTGGCTTCATCCAGGCTTGCGTGGAACACACATTGGAAGCACTTGAGGTTAAGAGATCTCTCTCCCTTGCATGACAAAGAGTTTTAAAGGCTGTTCTCCCCTCACCAACCATGCTCCCTGTCTAAATTCTTTAAGTCTTTGGACTCTGTCCTATAAAAATGCAGAAGCACAGGTGCACAAGAGCCCCGCTGCAGCTCCATTTGTTGTAGCATTCCATTGGAAGCAAACCAAGTGTCAGTCAACAGGAGCGTGGTTGAATAAATTATGGGACATTTGTAACCTGGAGGGTTACACTTCCTTTAAAAAGAATGAGTTTTATACATTCCACTCACTGGCTCTGCTTAAAACCCTACAGGGTTTCCAGTTATATTCATGCAAAACCCAAACTCCTTCCCCTGGTCTAAAATGCCTCTATCAGCTGGCTATGCCTGCCATTCTGACCCCAGGGTTTTCACTCCCCGTCCTCTGTTCAGACTCAATACGATGGCCTTCTCCATCAGCTTCTCCTTGGCCACTCCCAGCTCATGGCCACTGCATGTCCTTTGCACTTGCTGTTCTCTCTGCAGTGAATCATCTTTCTGGGACCAGTCTTTTTCAGCCTTAGTTATACATTAAATCCATCTGCACCCCCGGCTGCATCCCAGATCAACCAATTCCGAATCTGCAGTGGATTCTTTCTTTCTTTCTTTTTTTAAAAAAATATATGTTATTGATTTTTTACAGAGAGGAAGATAGAGGGATAGAGAGTTAGAAACATCGATGAGAGAGAATCATCGATCAGCTGCCTCCTGCACAGCCCCTCTTGGGAATGTGCCCGAAACCAAGGCACATGCCCTTGACCGGAATCAAACCCGGGACCTTTCAGTCTGCAGGCTGACGCTCTATCCACTGAGCCAAACCGGTCTCGGCTGCAGTGGTTTCTAAGCACCAGGCTGTTTTGGTCTGGGTGGCCTGCTTGTTTTTAAGCTTCTCAGGTGATTTTCTGTGTGCAGCCCCAGCTTGAGAACCAGGATGGTTTCCCACGCTGGCTCCTCTCCAACATGTAGGTTATAATTAAATGTCACCTCCTCAGAAAAAGTAGGATCACATGATTTTAAAAACTAAATATTTTGTTTAGTTGAATGAGATTTTTTAAAAAAAGTATCTATATAAAAGCCTAATAGGCAAAGTGTCCCCCCAGGAGTTCGACTGACTGGGAATTCGATTGCTCACTATGACCTGTGCTGACCACCAGGGGCCAGCACCGAACAAGGTCCGGGCCAGCAGCTGGCAGCCACTAGGGACCTCCCCATACACAAATTTCATGCACTGGGCCATTAGTAAGTAAAGATGAGCAGAGAATGAAATTGTAAATGTAAAAATGGTAAGTATGTGACAGCATACATTGAAAAGACAGCAGAGCAATTTCAAGGGGGACAAAATTTAAATTTCAGTTTGCTCACCTGCTAACTGTGATGTTGTTCCAGTTACCTAACATCTCTGAGCCTCTTCGAAAAGTGGATAGTCATACTTGACTTAGAGCGATTTTTAAGGAATAATGAGACCACCAATGGCATGAAATGAACACTCGGTAAATAGTATTAGTTACTGTTCATTAACAAATGGCTGGTTAAAGCAGCAAGTACTTCGTAGATTCAAAGAAAATAGAAATGTCAAGTGTCTGGGGATCAGAGAGAGTTTCTCGGGCAAGTAGAGAGAATACTGAGGGTTGCGTGTAGCATCCCAGGATACAAGAACAGGAAGGACAAGTGTTAGAGGTGACCTTTTTCAGAGTGTGTTTGGGGAAGAGGGAGTTAAACAGGAAAAAAAGAGCTTGTCCAGACAGACAGTGCAGCAGTGGTATGTCAGGATGGGCGAGCCTTCTGTTTTCTGTCATATAGCATCTTTTTGGCACTGTGTTTCCCTGAATTAAATTGCGTAGAAGAGTAAGTCTCTGATTGGAAGCAGATTCGTCAGGCAAAGAGGTGAGGGGGAGCAGGGGCAGGGGGAGGGGTAGGCCTAGGAGATGAGCTTTGGGAAGCCATTCTCTTCCACAGGAACGTGTGGTCTCTTGGAGGCTGACTCTGAGCCATGAGTTGGCCAACCTCAAAGAAGAAAGCTTGTCAGGTTTCCTGGGGGCAGACCACAAACCAGTTCCTAGTGGCAGTGCTTGGGGCTCCCACTGGGAAAACCTTGTGGAGAGCCCAGTTCTCTCTGTGTGACTCAGGGTCCTGGGAGGACCCCATTTGGCAACTGAGACACTTCCAGGGAAGGGACGACTAATAAAGGACTGGCTATGGAACCAACAGGGATGAGCATGGGGAGGGAGAGACTGTAGGAATCCTGAGAGGGGCTGATTGACAGAGAGTGGCCTTCTGCAGAGGAACACAGCCAACGGCCAACCTCTGATCCAGTAGGGGGCTGGCTCGGGAATGAATCCCACCATTTTTCTCTTCGTGTCCACCGTCTCCTGCAGGTGACTTCCCATTGGCCAAGTCCAAGTCAGAAGCCAGACAGCAAGGGTGTTATTTACATGCAACTCATACAGGTCAGCATCTGGGGGTGCAGAACAGAGTGAAGAAGTGTAGAGTGCATCTGGAATATCTAGCACAGCAACCAATCTCATACAGAAGGGGCTGATTACCAGCCTGCTTCCCACTTAAGAGATCCCCCTTAGCGGGTACCCTTCATGCCTCTCTGTCTACTCCCAATCCTACCCTTGAACATGTCATTGGACCTTCTAATATCTCTAAAAAAATTAACAGTTGGACCTTCACTTCCCAGAATCTATCCAAACACTTTCCTGCTAACAGCATCCAAACATCTTGCCATATTGCATATACTTTTCCAAGTTTAATCTCCCAGATATTTGCCACTCCATCAATGCAATGCCTGCGCTTCCATGTTTATTTTCTTCTTCTTGTAAAGCACTTCACTACCTTCTCGGTTTGACTGGCTTTGCTTACTCTGAAAACTCAGCCAGGTTGTCAAAAGGTCTACTTTGATCACCCTCTAGGCTGAAGGCTGAGTTAGTTCACTTGGTGCATATTTTTTAGTTAATTTACATATTTATTTACATATAGACGTGTCCACCATCTTGATTTCGCTCTTGGTGGTTTTCAATGGGGCAATTCTGTCCCCAAGGGACGTTTGGCAATGTGTGGAGACATTTTTGGTTGTCACAACATGGGGGAAACTAGAGATGCTGCTAAGCATCCTATAATGTACAGGGAAGGCCCCCCCCCCCCCCAAATAAAGACTTGTTCAGCCTCAAATGTCAATAGTGCCAATGGTGAGAAACCTTGTCCCACACCTAGCTTCTGCCTAGCTTGGCACATAAAAAGCATGCCCCTTCCCCTCCCAAAAACCACAAAACAAAACATAAGGATAAAATGATATTTTTAAGCTCAATTTCCTCTTCTATAGGTGTAATAGCTATGCCAGAAGTTTGCAAGGAAGATATGAACAGAATCTGCTACTCGCATCAATATTAATTCATACTAACAATGAAGCGCATAAATAAAATTACATACGCAGAATGGTTTGGTGTGGAAATGAATCTTAAAGATTTTGTAGTCAAAACCTTTCCTTTATAGCTAAGGAGCACCAATCTGTAAAGGCTAATGATTTGCCTAGATCATTGGTATCACATTTTAGTTTCCAGTTTAGTGGCAAACCACACTTTCAGTGCATGCATAAGAAAGGAATTAGAAACTGACTCTTGTAACAGAAATCATTATTTTTTTTTTGGGGGGGGGGGGGTTTGGCTTGTGAATACAATTTTCAAGTGTATTTATAAAATGTTCTTTAAAATAGAATACTAACAGAGCAATGATTCAGTTGAATAATGTTACCAGAAGTTTCATAGGGGTTTATTTTTAAATTACTTTTTGGCATTTATGTAGAAATGGGCAAATGTATTAAAATACAAAGTTAAACAAATACATTTTTCAATTGTAGGAGAGATATAGTCAAAATCCAGAATAACTTAAATAGTTTGTCTTAATACAAAATACCTAAGTTCCTCAAATACTAACAGGCTTCTGGAATCTATGCTGAAAATTACCTTGTAATGAATTACTCAGTTCTTCTTCTCTGCTCAATTGCTAATACATACAATAAAATTTCTTAACAAAATATAATTCAGAGGCACCATCTGACCTGACATCTCAAATTCTAATATGTTATGGCTTTTAATATGAACACCGGTATAACCAGAATTTAAACAAATTATGGAAAATAAATTAAAACATTTAGATTTTAACATCTATAGACTTTATTAGGTGTTCCTTATACAGTCATCTGGTATGTTTAAAGAGTGAGCAATCCTATAAGAGGAAATATGGTCATAACTGATTGAAGTAATAAAATCCTGAAACTAAATAACATCTCATAATTCATTGCACAGCATATATTAGATTTCATTACATCAGTATATAGCTTAGTAGTAAATTCTCCTGATGGCCATAAACCTCTAAGGTGTTGTCATCCTGAAAAATGAAGGGGAGGGAGTTGGTGAGGGTACAAAAAGGATAAATCTTCAGCTGTGAGGCGAGGTGCACTCTTAAGTTGTAAAGTTGTAGTACATCACCACCTAGTGGCAGAATTTAGTACCTTATTCTAATAAAGAGACCTTTCCCCTATATTCTTTTTTTTTTTTTTTTTTTTTTAATATTTTATTGATTTTGTACAGAGAGGAAGAGAAAGGGATAGAGAGAAACATCGATGATGAGAGAGAGTCATCGATCAGCTGCCTCTTGCACACCCCCTACTGGGGATATGCCCGCAACCAAGGTACATGCCCTTGACCGGAATCGAACCCGGGACCCTTCAGTCCCCAAGCCGACGCTCTATCCATTGAGCCAAACCGGTCCCAGCCCCTTTCCCCTATATTCTCTAGTTATGTCCCATTTACCCTTCAAGTATATTCATATCTGATACTTTAGTTACTAAAACTTATGTCACCCAAAAGGGTAAACCCATTTGCACTTCACCCACCAGACTTTCAAGTACTTAGTATAGTTTTATGTTCACCTAGCTTTTATTATTTTTTCAAATATGTTTTTATTTATTTTAGAGAAAGGAGAGGGAGAAACATTGATTGGCTGCCTCCTACACCCCCACCCTCCCACCTCAAGGGGGATGGAGCCCGAAACTCAGGCATGTACCTTGACTAGGAATCAACGGTAACCCCTGGGTTCATGGGATGGTGCTCAACCAACTGAGCCACTCTAGCTCAACTTCACGTGGCTTTTAAATTCTAAATTCTTTGGTTATTTTCTTAAAAAAAATTTTTTTTTATTAAATTATTATCTGTGTACATGTTTTACCCCCCCATCCATACCCTCCCTCCATCTTTGGTTATTTTCAAAGTCATACATAGGTCTATGTTAGCATCATCCCGTTTATGAACATAGGATTATTATGGCTATAGTGACTTTAGGCTTCGGCCCTGTTACCATTCTTATTACTGAATTCTTTAGCAAGTCAGAATGGTGCTTACCATGTGCCAAGACCTGTTCTGAGTACCTGATATATAATGAAATTGGTTGATTTCAAAACAACCCTCTAAAGTCAGTTCTATCATTAGCTCCATCCTAGAGCTGAGAAAATGGAGGCACAGAGAAGTCAAACCCAATAAGTCAATGGATTCAGATCTGGGTAGTTGTACCTAGAATTGGCTATGAATTACTACTCTATTACCGTCTACAGGATGATGAGCCAAATAGGTTATATGGAAATAACACTAATCCATCATGTATGAGATTCAGGTTTACTTGAAAAGGTCTGAGAGAGGAAAGAAACTGAAGCATTGAAATACTGGGCGGTGCTTGGTTGTCTGAGAATTTACCTCAGTTATTTACTTGTAGGTCTGATAGGGAAGCATCCTGACACAAAAGTATTCATTCTTCAACTGACCCTGATGCAAATAGTCCCTCACTAAGATGTCCCTTAACATTGTCATCGACCACGATCTTTGTATCAGTTTCTACGTGGTTTACAATACTGTTCCAAATAGGTCACAAATCTCACAAAATATTAAGCATATTAAAGAACTGCTGCCCCAAGACGATTTGCCCAGTGGTTAGAGCACTGTCCACAGACCCAAGTCTTAAGATTCGATTCCAGTCAAGGGCACATACCTTGGTTGCAGTTTGATCTATGACCCCATCTGGGTGCGTGGGGCAATCCATGTGTCTCCCTCCCTCCCTCCTACTTTCTAAAAATCAGTGGAAAAAATATCCTCGGGTGAGGATTAACGAAACAACTGTGTTTACCATAACCAAAACTTTTATATCCAAGGAAGATTTAGGCAACTCAGACCAAACAAAAAAAATTGACCTGATACAGAATAGGGTTTCAGAAAATAATCTGAATATCAGAGAAGGGGGGCTCTTAAGATATTTGTTCTAATATCTTAGCCAATTTTTAAGACCTTGTGTTCATGTTGCAAGTCAAACATAAATAAATGTCAACATATCTAATTTTGTGGAAAACATAAAATATGTGAACACATGCTTTTTAGTTTTAGGAGTTTCACCTGGCACAGAACTTTGCAGTGTTGCTCTTTGAGGGAAGATCCCACCACACACAGCAGGGGCCTGGAGAACCTGTGCAGGCTGCAGGTCCCAGGGTCCCTTTCCCACTTGCTGGGCTTCTCGGCATGCTTCCTCCACAGAAGTCATCTTAAGATTTAGGGGTGGCAATGACATCATTGAATGGTTTTTATATTAAAGTTATCATAACCTTAAAACTTCAAACTATTATTAGTATCTAACCTTTACAATATACTTTCTAACAATCATTTCAAAAGTAGAAAAGCCTCTGGGATATGGGGAGAAAATATGAGGTCTTTATATTTTTGTCTGATTTTTGTTTTCTAATACACAGGAACACATATACCTTATACAGACCCATCCAGGGCTGTATACACAATTTTAAGATAGGATGCAGACTCAATTATATTTTGAGAACTGTGATTGCAGAGGGAACAACAGGGGGTGGATCCTCTTTCTCTCAGTAACTTTTGAAGTCTGAGAGCCAGTCTGCTCAAGTGCAGTTTGCTTCAGATAAAATGATGGCACTTGTTTCCTGTTCCATTCCATTCCTGCAAGTTAGGCTCGAGAGGGGCTACTAGGCATCTTGCTAATCTGCAAATGCAGTAGCAAGGTGACTGTTCTATTTGGAAGAATATTCTCTCTCTCAGCAAATCAAGAAGTTATCCAACCTGATTAAAATGGTTTGGTAGCCCTGGTCACATGGCTGTTGGCTGGAGCGTTGTCCCATGCACCAAATAGGCTTTGGGTTCGATTCTTGGTCAGGACATGTACACAGGTTGCAAGTTCAATGCCCAGTCAGGGTGCATGAGGGCAACCAATTGATATTTCTCACATCGATGTTTTTTTCCTCTCTCTCTCATATCAATAAACATACTCAGTTGAGGAATAAAAATAAAAAAATTTAAAAAATGGCTTCTCTTAGCTTCAGGAGGCCATTAAACACTAATTGAAGAATACCTTGTAAGTTTGAAAAGAATTTATTTATTTTAATTTTATTTTTTAAAAATATATTTTATTGAATTTTTACAGAGAGGAAGAGAGAAGGATAGAGAGTTAGAAACATCGATGACAGAGAATCATTGATCAGCTGCCTCTTGCACACCCCCTACTAGGGATGTGCCCGCAACCAAAGTACATGCCCTTGGCCGGAATCACACCTGGGACCTTTTAGTCCGCAGGCTGACGCTCTATCCACTGAGCCAAACAGGTTTCGGCAAGTTTGAAAAGAATTTAACAGATAAGTAAATGCAGTAGTTATTAAAAATAAAGTTCAGAATTCAAAAACTCCAACAAAAGTTATAATAGACATTTATTTATATATTTGAAACCCAGATGGTTTTAAAGTGTGCATTTCAAGTTTAACCAACATAATTAAAATACTGAGGACAAGTGCATCCACAGATTGATTCCATGATTATTTCTTTGCCCATTCTTCTCTTTTCTTTCCTGAATAACTTATTTCAGATATGGTTCAAGGTAGAATTTATCCTAAAAAACGAATAAAAGAAAAATATCATATGCTACCATCACCATCGCATACTGTATACTTCAAACACTCAATAGGTCTTAAACAACAAAAAGTCATTGAAAATTTCATTCCCAACTTAAAAAAGTATTTTCTAGCCAACTAAGAACTGTCTGCTTTTTTAAAGTTTAAAACCCAGGAAGATATTGTAAACTTGCTTAGTGACTTTGGAACAGTCACTTCACGTTTCCGTCTTCATGTTTGTCTCTAAAATGAAGTGAACATGTGCTTTATCACCTCACCATACTGTCATAAGGACATTTATTTGTGACAACATTAAGAACCCTAAAGCCCTACACAAATGAATGTTTCTGTCTGTAATACTCAATCCTTAGTGGACAGTGTCAGACTCAGAAGCTGTCTCACCTCCTCATATTTCGTCCACTGCTCCTTAGGCAGGATCTGCTGCCGCATGGACAGGTCCAGCGCCCTCTTAATGCGAAACACCCTGTCGTTGTACAGGTTCTCGGGAAGCCTTCTGATGGCTTCTTCCACATCTTCATCCACATGGATGGTATCGTCTCGCATTAGCCCTACGATAGGAAACAGGAGAGATTAAATATGCGTCTCACAAATCAGGAATTTAAAAACAAAAATGAGTAAGATATCTTTATGACTTATAAACTTAAGACTTGGGGTGAAATATCAAGAGTTATTTATAACCAAGCTCAATGTATTTCATATATAATAATGGGTTATTTAGTGGATTATTTATAAAATGGTACTTTGGAAACAATAGACGAGCCTTTTAAAATCTATTGCCACAGAATTCACCTTTTACCTAAAACAAATTTTAAAATGTCTACCTTGTTTTTAAACACAAATAGGAAAAATCTCTACTTTCAAAGTTCACAGAACTTTAAATGCTAAGGGGAGGAGGTGGGAGAGAGAGCGTATACTAAGGAAAAAGTCCAGCTACTATATTTCAAGAACATAAATCATTTCCTCCTCAAACATTTAAGACAAGTCCATCCCTCTCTTCTCAAAATAATAAAAAATGGATGTGATTTAACATAATAAAATGTGACCTAATATTAACATCTTCTAAGGTGCACAAGCATAATTAGTTACTTTTTTGGACTCTTAATGAGTCTTTTTTGCAAAAAGACTACTCTCAGAAAAAAAGAAAAAGAAAAAAACAGGGGGAGAAAGTGCAGATACTCACCCAGTTTATTGAATCCTGCCGCATTGTAATACCATTTTCGAATACCGTCCAGCCACCGGCCTGATGCTGCAACTGAGATTGTCACACTGTTAGTTGCTACAACTCACTTATTGTACTATCCGAAATTGCTGATGGGTAAGCCACCACTGTCTGATAGTTAATGGTTAGAGAGTGCAAGCATAGGAAGGTATTTCCTTTTAACAGTGTATACTCCATATACTGTTGGTAAAAATTCCTTATTTTGTCTATGAGCAAGAGAAACTGCAGGTAAAAAAAAAAAAAAAAAAAAAAATGGGCAAGCCATGGGAAAACAGGTAAACTCAAACACCTAATGCACAAGAGATTTACAAGCATAACTACTGCCACTCAAAGGCAAGCTTGCCATTCCTGTATGTCCCCCTGCAACTGTCAGAATTAAAGGGGTAGGGTATGGGGAAGAACCTCGGAACTTCTCATTATAGTTTCAGAAACAGTTACAGGTAACAAATCTAAACTTCCCTTTCAAAGGGAGTTGGTGTTGTAAGAAAAGAAGGTAAAATGTCAGGACAGGGTGGCGATCTAAATGACCCTCATCTTCCAAAATTTGTATTTTCTGCATCACCTTTTTATTACTTGGCTACCCTCTTTAGTATTTCTGGGAGGATTCTGATACAATTACTTAGTCATTTAACCTTAAAAAGGATCAGCCAAAGAAGCCCATTTTCCACATCCCCCCAAGCTTTCCACCAAGGGAATGGATATTTGAAAACGAATGAGAAGCCAAAACCGGTTTGGCTCAGTGGATAAAGCGTCAGCCTGTGGACTGAAAGGTCCAGGGTTCGATTTCGGTTAAGGACATGTACGTTGGTTGAGGGCACATCCTCAGTAGGGGGTGTGCAAGAGGCAGCTGATCGATGATTCTCTCTCATCGATGTTTCTAACTCTCTATCCTTCTCTCTTCCTCTCTGTAAAAAATCAATAAAATATATTTTTTAAAAAAAGAAAGAAAGAAAGAAAGAAAAAACGGATGAGAAGAAAGAGGTAACGTTAAAACTCCTTGAGGAATAATATGACAGTGCCTGGTGTTTACAGGAGAAATGTGGTACAGAAGGGGAGGTAGAGAAAGCTTAAAACCGCCTTTACATTTCTGTCCTGGGTTAGACCCTTATCAAGCAAACTCCTTTCCCTCCAACCCCTCCTCCTAGTACATTGGTCTGGGCCTTTGGTAACTCTCCTGGGAAACTAAGCACCACGGATGACCGAAGAGCCAACGATCTGCAGACACGCCTGTGGAAAATCAGTTACTGGTGAGTGCCTTAGCCAGCGATGGAGAGTGATTAACGTGCACGGAACACTGGTTGTGCGCCAAGCACTGACCCGCTTGCTTTACCCAGATCCGCACGCGGGTCCCTGACGCAGAGGCACCGGTCTCACAGAAGCCCTCCCTCCAGCGGTGGAAGCCAGCGGGTCTGTCCGGCGCCAAGCACTGCGGAGGGGCAGAGCGCCTTCAATATTCGTGAGGTTAAATTTATTATAATAACGGACTCTTACGGGTCTGCCCGTCAGTGTCGCTTAGGCTGGTGAAGGAGATTATATATATATATATTATTTTAACAGCTTTGTCAATTTATACCGTCGGAGGGCAGAGATTGGCAACAAGAACAACAAAAAGGTAAAACTCTATTTGACGTTCCCGTTCCGTGTTAAATATTCCGGTAAGTTCGGCTTTCTGTTCAATAACAGGTGCTTGTCTGAGTGCCTCCCATAAATACAGATTCCTTCAAATCCCCAGGCCACGCTGAGCTCCCGGGGAAGGTACACTCGAAGCCTCCCTGTCGCCTGCGCTCAGCTCCCTCCGGTTCCCGCTTTGGGAAGCGCGAGGGGCAGAAGGCCGCCTCCAACCCCATGTCCTCCGGCCACTCGGCCTCGGTTATCAGGGTCCAGGGTCAGGTGACCAGACGTCCCGGTTTTTAACCGTCTGTCCCGCGCCCCGCGCTGTTTTAAAAAAGTCCCGATGTTTGGAAAGAATGCACAAGGTAAGGAACGGCGGGAGAACGGGAAGGGAATAGATGGATGGTTTTCGGCGGCCTTGTGGCTATTTAGCCAGGATATGAGTTTTATATTATTTTTGTTAATTTTATAATGTTAAACTTTAACAATGACAAATAGTTGTTGAGAACTGATTATCGAGAACTGCTTATCAAAGGTCGCATTGTTGATCAGTTGTTAGAATTGTGGAATACGCGCTGTCCTTACCAGGAACTAATGCTGCGACTGAACGCGGTTTTTTTCCTACGGTAAATAAAGTGTGGACGTCAGAAAAATCACAATTAAGTGTTGAGACTTTGAAAGCCGTTTTGAAATTCTTGTGAAAAATTTCATGATCTTTTTAAACGACGACAGCAATTTACTAAAAAAAAAAAAAAAAATCCACTCAATTGAGAAATATGCCAAAGAATAAAATAATACTATACCTAATTTTTAATGTATTATATTTGTAAATTGTACTTATGTCGAAATTAAAAAAAAACATATTACAAT
Organism: Pipistrellus kuhlii; assembly: GCF_014108245.1. NCBI lineage: Eukaryota > Metazoa > Chordata > Mammalia > Chiroptera > Vespertilionidae > Pipistrellus > Pipistrellus kuhlii. Next base: position 7,622,168 of record NW_023425449.1, read on the forward strand.
ACTATTTTTACGTTCTATGAAAATTTTTGTTGCTCCATATAGACCAAATTTTTTAAAAAAATATATATTTTATTGATTTTGTACAGAGAGGAAGGGAGAGAGATAGAGAGCTAGAAACATCGATGAGAGAGTCATCGACGAGAGAGTCATCGACCAGCTGCCTCTTGCACACCCCCTACTGGGGATGTGCCCGCAACCAAGGTACATGCCCTTGACCGGAATCGAACCCGGGACCTTTCCGTCCCCAAGCCGACGCTCTCTATCCATTGAGCCAGACCGGTCTCGGCTATATAGACCAAATTTTAAGTTAAGAACCCCCCCCCCAACCCAGCCCCCGTCACCGGCGTCCCTCTTTACCGATGTTAAAATCTGGTCACCTCAGTCCAGGGCGAACGAACACCCCCCGGGGAGCATGCGTCGCGCCCACGCCCCTGCCGGCACTTGACTCCCCGTTGCTTTCGGCCGAAAGTCACCAGCTATGTCCTTGTGCCCTTGAACTCTAAGGCCAGGCGGCAGGGACGCCCAGCGCGGGCAGATGGGACGCCAGCGGGGCCGGGGCCGCCGCGGGCACCGCCACCCACAGCGGAGCCACAGCACCCAAGCCCCTACCTCGGCGGGCCGGGCTGGGGTCGCCGGGGTGCGGGGTGGGAGGGTGGGGGGCAGCGGAAGGCCGCCTTCACGCCGGACCGGAGCCGCCCCTTCCCTTCCGCCGCGGAACCAGCCGGCCCCGGAGAGAGCGCAGAGGAAGAGGAGCAAGCCGCTGCGAGAACGAAAGGTGCGGCGCAGCGATGCCCAGCAGGGAGGACCCGAATTACTTACCGGCAGGCCGGCCCGCCATCTTGACCCGACACTGAAGCGTTGCCTGCTGGGTAAGTCCCAGAGGGCGCGCGGGGTCCACAGTGCGCAGGCGCCTCAGGGGACGCCCGCGCGCAGGCGCAGTTCAGACGGCGACGTCGGGTGGCTGTCGTGAGGGCCCTTCCGCCGGCGTCCCTAGCAACGGAGTAAGTCGCTGTGCTCCGCGTGGCCTGATGGGAAAACCCCAGGGAGGAAGGAATGAGGGCGCCGTGGCCGTGGCCTGGGTTCTGTTAGTGCCGAGCTGTGAGACTTTGGGCAATGTTAATCGCGCCCTGTGCCAAGCGACGCGCTAAGCATGGGCTGGACATATTCTGGTTCAATGCTCTCATTTCATTCTAACTTTTAAGTACTATGTGTAATCCTATTGGTTGGGGAGAGGAGAAAGCAGGCTCAGAAGGGTTGTCCTGACCTTTTACTGTCTCATTGACATCTACTTTCGTGCAAACTGCTTTCCTCCCTATGCTTTTTCCTTTCCTGGTTATCAGTAGCCACCTGTGGGCAACTCTAATTATCTGTGCTTGGGAAGACAGCACTGGAAATAGTCCAAAATTACATTTGTTTTGTAGCATTAGGTGAGTAGTAGATATTACGTAAATACAGTATGTTCCAGAGACTCATTGAACATTTTAAAGAAAATACAGATGTCTTGTGATAAAACCACTTTAAAATCCCCGTGTCTGCCCAGCCGGCGTGGCTCAGTGGCCGAGTGTCGACCTATGAATCAGGAGGTCACAGTTTGATTCCAGGTCCAGGCACATGCCTGAGGTGAGGGCTCATTCTCCAGTAGGGAGTGTGCAGAAGGCAGGTGATCAATGATTCTCATCACTGATGTTTCTATCTCCCTCTCTCTGAAATTAAAATAAATAAATAAATAAATAAATAAATAAAGCCCTGTGATTTTAAGAGGAAAATCCTCCACTTCTCATCTTCACCAGAAACGATGCCAGCCTATATATATTCAAACTGTTTCTCTAAGCTTGCTATATTGTGATTTTTCTCCTTCCCCAGAAGGAAGGGAATGGTTGAGTCAAAGAATTAAGTCACTAGGAACTTTTAAGAAAGATCTAAGAACTTTACCCAAATTTACAATATCAAGAAATTGTCTCCAGTATCAATTGAGATTCAAGGCATTTATTTTGAAGTATATTAATTTATTAATACATACTTTTATTTTACATGGTTACATTTTAATATTCATCAAAAACTAAAGAGTTTTTAAGAATTTTTCAAAGTCCTGTACTGAGGCTTTGGCAATCTCTTCACAAAATATTTCATCAGGCACTGACACCAATTTGTCCAAAGAGATGTAGTTAGCTTTTGCTGGATCATACTGTGCTCTTCCTAAATAGGCCAGAAATAAATGTCTTTCTTTTACTTTAAACAACCTTGCATTAAATACCTACAAAAGAAAAAGAGTTTAAAAAAATATGCACTGAAAGATGAACTATTAAAATGTTTATATGGCTAAAAATTTTAATAGGCTATCAAATGTAAAATATTGACCACATGCTCAGTAAATCTGATAAATGCCCAAGGTTTATAGCTTCCACTAAGAAATTATGATTAAAAAGGAACTCAAAGCTTACAAACAGAACAATTATAAAAAAAAATTAAGGGCTACACTGTATTCTAAGAACACTGACTAATCAATGTAGAGACAGGAAAATTTCATTCTGTTAATGATCCATTAAATAATCAGGGAGTAAAAGACAAACAAAAACCTGGCCTGAGAACTGATTCCCTGTTCCCTGATGTGGAAGAAGCGCAGAGGGAGAGGGGAGACAAAGTGTTATGGAATCCTGAATATAATGTCTTTCCTTAACGAGAGATTTCCTCATGTCATTATCCTTTACCGTCGACCATTCTGCTCTTAAATGACAAATTAACCATACCTATTAAGTTATAATTGTTTCCCATGTTAGTTAATTATAAAATTGCTGTGCCAACAATAACTGTTATTTTCTTGAGACAATGTTTCACACCAGAATTTTAAATGCACCTGTCAAAAATTTATTCTGTATCAGTTTCCTCGCAGCCTATTGTCAGTTAATGTATTTTTCCATTGATAAGTTTCGATTTTTGTTTTCCGAGCACTACCACCCAGACAGACCACTAGGAGTCTAAGAGTCCCAATACAACAATTCTACAATTCAAGAATCTAGAGTTTGGGGTGACTCAAATCTATGTGTGTATGTTTTTAAAAAATATATATTTTTATTGATTTCAGAGAGGAAGTGAGGAAAAAGAAACATCAGGGATGAGAGAGAATCATTGACTAGCTGCCTCCTGCATGCCCCATACTGGGGATGGAGTCTGAAACCTGGGTATGTGCCCTTGACCGGAATTGAACCCAGGACCCTTCAGTCCCTAGGCTTATGCCCTATCCACTGAGCCAAATCGGCTAGGGCTCCAAGTGCTTTTTAAGCCTTTACTCCAAAGTGTTGTCTTGATAAAAAGATGGGCAACAGAAATATGGCTTTCACACAACTCTCAGAGCCAGACTGCATTTGGTTCAGTTCCTTCACACAGAGCAAGGCATTTTCAGAGCGAGAAGCATGGTGCTGGAGCAGTGGCAGACGGAGGGCAAGGTGCTCTCACAGCTTGCGCGTTACCTGCGGGAACCTGACGATGATGTGATGGGGAATGCTCATCACGTTGTGCACAAAATCAAACGTCTCCGTAAGTTTCCTTTTATTCGCAGTCAACATCTTTGGGATTTGGGTGATCATATGTTGAATTTCGTTATGTTTAAAACCTAGTTCAAGACGATAAACCTAAAAGAAAAAGGAGAGTTGCTATAAATTATGAATAGAAAGCTATCTTGGTACTATGCCAAAGGACACATGGATTCTTCCAATATTTAAAATAAGGACCGAAAAGTCTGGAGACAGCTATGCCCCTGCCCTCAGGGATCGTAGCTTCCTGCTTCTGGGGTAACCTGAATTTCAGACCCCCTCCTGGGAATGAGCTGCTCACAGCACTGAGGACCCAGAAGGAGCTCGCATGATTATGCGGCAGAATGATGGGGGCTGGGAGACCCGGGCAGGTAGGTATTCGTTTTGGGCCCTACCATACATTAGTAAGATTTTCAAAGTGCTTTTTGAGCCTCTGCTCCCAAGTGTTATCTGAAACACATGTCAGAACTCCAGACAGAGAGGAGAAAACTACACACCCGAACGTGCGTTCGGTCTCCTATGAGCAGCTGAGCGCCCCGCCAGTCCCCGGCCTGTATCTCTCCGCGCTGACCCCACTGGACCGGAAGCTCCATAGAGCAGGGCCGCCCTCCCGCACAGTGTGGGGGCAGGTGCCCACAACTTGTACAACTGAATATGAAACACCGTGAGCGCCTCAGCAAACACGGAGGCCTTAGGTAATGATTTCACATATTCCTCCAGCTTTGTATATACCAACAGTCAGCTGCCCTTGGCTCTACGCACTCGCTGGGAGAAACACGGAAGAATGTCTGGCGTGTGCTGTGGTAGAACCAGGGCCGGCATCTGGCACAGGTGTAAGGAGAGCAATGTGCTGGCCACTGCCCTTCACAGAAGCCGTCGGATCCAGTCTCCAAAACTCATCCCCACCTGCCCACACAGACAGAGGCTCTCGTTCTGGCAACGGAAGCAGCTTCCAGGAAGCACCCACATACCTAGGAGTACAGGCATCTGTGTCTGCAAGGTGACCTACTCATGTAACACCTGGTGAACACGTGAACATATCACCTACAACAAACAGCGTGCTAGATAGGTCTCATTTTCTAGTCTCATCTTTTTAGAAAGAAAATGTATGATACAGTTTTCTTTAAGATGACAATAGCAAAAACCTATCCTCTTCAGAGGACTTAAACACTTCAAGAAAGAAGCTGAGTTCTCAAAAGCTTAAAGTTATCCTACCTTCATATTCTCTTTCACGGGCTCCAGACTTCCAGTTAGTAGCCTTGGGAGACGAACCACCAGATCTCTAGTCTGCAATTATAAAACAGTCTATCATTACCATATGTGCAACTAGTTTGGGAAGCCAAACTAGTTTTTAAAAATTCTAAAATGACCCTCAGAAAAGGGTTAGGAACCCCATAAATACATAAACGTAAAACTATTTGAGGGAGAAAACATACTAAAAACAAAAGGAAACAATTTGATGGAACATTATAAAATGATACAGCTACATGTTTAAGCTAGCAGGCTTCTTCATTCATAGCTGGTAGAAACATGAGATGTAACAATTACTAAATGTAGCTGACTTGGAAATACAAAAATTCCCCCCCCCCCCCCCCTTGTCTTTACCTTCTTCACATTAAGTTCAAGTTCTTTCTGAAAAAATCCCAGTCTGTTATCCAGTCTTTCCACGGAAAAACTCAGCAAAAATGGCGCCTTTCTGACCATCTGGGTGATGTCTGACTTACTGAAACTTTTTGACTGTAGATAAGCCACTCTAAAGAAACACAAATACACACATGTGATAAACATTTACTAGTGCATGCTACTTTCCAAAATAACTATTGTTTTTAAAAAGATTTCCATACCCCCCCAAATAAAATAAAATATCCCATCTATAACAATAAACGCGAAATATGCTAATCAGACCAGACTGCCAAATGAACTTTCTTACGGCCTTCTGGATGAGGCCAGGGCTGTGAGGGCCAAGGAAAGCCACTGCAGCTGTGAGGGCCAAGCTTCTTGCACAAATTTTGTGCATCGGGCCTCTAGTTCTACAATAATGGTCCAGATATGGTTAAATCAAGCATCCATCCAACTGTACAATGGTACCCATCTATACTTAAAAGCAGAAAATAACCTTTTCAGTTTATCTGACTTACTTAGTTACTTGATAGAAAAAAAAAAAAAAGAAAGAAATGGATTCTGTTTAAGAATTTTTTTTTTTTTTTTGGTCTAAGAAGAGAAAATACACAAACTAAGAAAATAGATTGAGAATTCTTTTTACAAAGGAAGACTCTTAAGTATGAGAGGAATTTTATTTTAGTATCTCAGAGAAACTGAAAGGAATTTTACTGCATTTACTAAGTATGTATTTTCATAACTAATTTTTTACTGTAGTCTTTCAATATGTATTTTGTTAACAATGATATTTCCTCTAAATTTCTGGAAACCAAAATAAAGTAGTGAAATATAGACAGTCTGACTATAAAATAACAGTATTGATTTTTAAAAATCTATACACAGAGTAAAAGTCAGTTTTATTACTAGTAAATGTCTAAAATATATCAGGGCATTATCTTGTTTAATTCTTACCAGGAAAACATAAACAAAAGAACCTCACACAAACCTTGTGAACGAATGGGGGAGGGTGGGCGCACGCGCTCCGATTGATTGGCGGGCTCCAGGGATCTGGGGAACGGGTGTGTGGGTGTGTGTGTGTGTGTGTGGCAGCGGACAGGGGCGGCTCCGGGCCAAGGCAGGTTGGGTGGAGGGTGGGGCTGTGAAGCTGGGCAGCAAAGCTGTGGCTGCAGAGCTGGAGCTGCGAAGCCAGCAGCCAGAGGAAGGAAGGCCTACCCTTGCACAAATTTCATGCATCGGGCCTCTAGTAAAATATAACATCTGATACATGGTATAGAAACATCACAAGTGTTAAAAGGAGGCATAGAACTTAGCTGAAATCTCAATTTGCCATTAAGTAGCTGGTAGTTTTATAAGTTATTTAATTTCTCTGGATCAATGTGTTTTCAAATGTAATATGGAAATTTTATCTGGTTCACAAGGTTCGTGTGGGGTTGTTTTTGTTTTCATATAAAAATAAGAATGGGCTATTGAATAAAAATGAAATTTAAAAAAACACACAAAAACACCTGTTTTAGATTCTTAATTTTGGTCAAAGTTCAAACAAAACAATAATGTTCATGTTCATTCTCTCCGATGATACTTGTGCAGCTGAGACTTAAAAAACAATAAGATATTTCCTTCAGAATCACTTCATGGGTTATGTGGGAATCATTCTAAAATTCCTACCTGGTTTTAAGATTTTCAAGGTCTTCCGAGAAAATAGCATAATTTTTCGTCAGGAAGGCTCCCAGTTGGCTATCCTCTATACCCAGATCTTTAAGGAACAGGAGTACTTGGTTAATGTCTTTTTCGAAATCCAGTCTCAGAAGGAGATTGGCTGCTCCGGGGTGTTTCTCTATCTTGGACAAGTCCACTCCTGTGAAAATACAAACACCGCTGGCAGAGAACTGCTTAGCTCGCCATTAAACGTCATAGATGTTAAAGAAATCAGTGATGGGGATCAACAGCCTCTCCAAAGGAGAACTGAGAAAGGCCAATGGGAACTTCAAAGTATTTTTAACTAAATTGGTTGCAGAAATAAAAATAAATAAAAATGAAAACAGTATTTATTTCAAAGTCATATACAGAGAAAAACAGTGTATTTGGTGCTAAGTTACCACTCAAAACAAAGTCATTAAGTCAGATTAGGATCACCACCATTCTCCATGGTCTCCTGAGTACAGTTTGAAGGATGCTTATGAGCCCCTGAAGAGCTCCATAGTAATCACCTACCTGGAAATTCCGTAGGGTAACAAACCATATGAATAAAATTAAGTTTCTTTGAAGCTTTATAAAAAATCTTTTTCTTATTTACAAGCATTGTTTTAAAATACGCTTATGATCCCCTCCATAGGAGAATACAAAGGACCCTATATCTTACTCATCATTGTAACCCCAGGTCTTTAGCACAGAGACAAGCATATTTTTTTTTTTTTTCCTAAAATATATTTTATTGATTTTTTACAGAGAGGAAGGGAAAGGGATAGAAAGTTAGAAACATTGATGAGAGAGAAACACCGATCAGCTGCCTCCTGTACACCCCCCACTGGGGATGTGCCGCAACCCTGACTGGAATCGAACCCGGGACTCTTCAGTCCACAGGCCGACGCTCTATCCATTGAGCCAAACCGGTCTTGGCAGAGACAAGCATCTTAAAGGAGCTCAAGAAACGTCTGTCGGAGAGCAGGTGAGCACTGCGGCCTTCAAGTAGCCACAGAGCGGAAAGGACACAACCTCCACCGCGCACCTACTCGTACAGTCCTCGGTGATCTAAGTCAACCACACAAGGACAGAGAGAAAGAGTGAAAAAGGGAAATAGCAAGTCGTTATTTCAAATCATTCTTTGATTATGGATATGATTAGGTGTCAGCATTAGCTAGGCAGAGAATCAAAGTAACCTGTAATTCAAAATTCTCATTAAACCGAGCACTTTAGTCTTTCATTGTTTTCCTTTTATGTGATTTTAAAAAAATGAACATGAATAGGAAAGCCCTATTCTTTACTTTAGAATAAACATTTAAGGATAATGTAAAACCCTAATTTTGGATTCAAATTTCATATTCATTAACATATTTCACCAGGTTAAAAATAACTCGAACTGATTTATAGATGCAACTTTGCAGTCTAAAATATAAAAGCAATGAAATAAAAACATTCTTTCTTTATTGGTGTCTACAAGTAGAAAAATTATAATTTGTTATTTTTAGATCCATATATAATTCTAAATTCAAATTTCTGGACATTAAACAGGTGCTGACCTAAGAGGGTTGAAAGCAGAAAAAGACTAGAATGAAGACCAGAAACAGAGCCAGGATGAACTAAAAATCTGGCCGACAGTAAAAGCGGCATTCAAGTCAAGAGGGGAAAACAGTTCAGGAGAATACAATGGGATCACTTGGAAAAAATTAAAGAATTCCTTTTATATATGATTTGAAAATTAATTTCATATAGATATAAACCTAAAGTATACCAACTTTAAAACTACTAGAAGAAAACAGAATTAAAAAATAATATTAAGTTTGAAAAAACTACAAAACCTATGTACAGCTTTTAGTATGGTAATATTTGCATAGAAAAAGGTATGGCAAATCACTCCATAAATTTAAAAAAATATATATATATCATTGATTTTTTACAGAGAGGAAGGGAAAGAGATAGAGAGCCAGGAACGTCGATGAGAGAGAGAGACATCGACCAGCCGCCTCTTGCACACCCCCTACCGGGGATGTGCCCGCATACGGATGTACATGCCCTTGACCGGAATCGAACCTGGGACCCTTCAGTCCGCAGACGGACGCTCTACCACTGAGCCAAACCAGTTTCAGCACACTCCATAAATTGATGAGGGTTACCTTTGGAAAAGTGGAACTGACAATGTAGAGAGGTTAAGAGTTCTTTCTTTTGTAATATTTGCACTTGTAACAACTCGATATAATTTTTTTGCAATTTAAAATATTAAGTTAAAAAATGAAATTTTTGAATGGACAGATAAGTAAATTAGAAACCAGTTTCAAAAATCTGTGCAATATGGGGGAAGGGATGCTTTAAAACTAACTTAAAGGATTCAGACTTCAAATTTAAAGAAATATTACAGCTTACATGTGCTGAAGTGCCTTGCTCAGCATGAGCTGTCACGTCCTGATTGTGCTGAAATGAAAATCTTGAGAAGCTGCTTTTTCACAGCAAAAGCAGAGCTGAAATCTCATCAGGAGAGCACACTGCTGTCAACACAAATCATGGGCTTACAATTTCATTAACTTGAGAAATAGTCATGAATGCCTACTATGGACCAGGCCGTTCTGGTAGGTTCTGGGGATATATAAAATGAATAATAAAGAAAGATTCTAACTTCTAGGTGGCCACAGTCTAAGTTGGCTTTATCCCATCATTTCCGTCACTACAAACATTACTGTTTTGTTCAGTTAGTGTTACACATATTTACTGTATCAATCTGGCAGGCAAAGGAAATTGCCCTAGAAAGTTAAAATAAAAACAACTTTAATGGAGGGACTCTATACGGTGCTGTGAGCAGAATTAAGAGAACAAAGGAGGGCATGCCTAGAGCTAAAGACACGGAGAAAAAGTATCACTCACACTTAGAGGGAGCTGGAAGCTATGAAGAAACGGTTTCTCAGGAGGAGCTGTTGTCATGGAGGAGACAGTTACATGACCCAGAGCAGGGAGGGAACAGGAAAAAAAATACTCCTACCTGCCTCCCTCTCCTCCCTCAGGTGCCTCCCACTGGGCTCAAGCAGCCCAGAAGCCGGCTGGCAAAGGACCCCAGTGCGCAGACGTTACCTCCTGGGACGGAGAACAGGCAGAGGAAGGCAGAAAACAGATCTGGGAAGCAGACAGAGAAGTAGATCACCAGGTTCTCAGCAATACTGCCTGACAGTGCAATCATGGTTCCTCTACGTCCTGTCACGTAAGTTACCTCTTAGATGTGCACCTGAAGTAGCAGCATACAGTGAAGGAATGCCTGACGCATATTCCACAGCTCTAGGTGTGCTGTAAGTTATCTGGAGGTAGGGGCCCTGTTATTTCATCCAGAGCACCGATCACAAAGCTGGGAAAGCTGCTCTAAGAGGAAGGACACCGGTGCCTCTGTTTGCAGCAGAAGCTGTCTTTCTCTTCCCTTTGAACCCACACGTCGCTTTATTTGTGCCCCTTATATGGGACCTATCACTTCCCTCCTTGCATTCTAGCTATTCGTATGTGTGTATGTAGGTGCTTGTGAGTTTGTGCAGCTTCTTGAGGACCTGGCCATTCCCTATACATTTAGGCGCTTGCACAAGGCCTCGAGTGAACAGTCACTGTTATTAGCGCTAGGATCAAAGCAAGGGGGGGGGGGTGTGTGTGTGAGCCCAGAGAAGGGCCACGCTGTTTGGAAGGTCAGAGAAGATATTTCAGCAGGTACTTGAACTTGAATTAAGTTCTCCAGTTGCCCAAGATGACCAACCAAAGGAAGGGTGGCAAGCAGTGAAGCTAAAAAGGTCAGTGTGGGACCAGAACTTTGAAGCCATGGGAAAGCTTTGAAGGATTTCAAGTACTAAGTTCCTGACAGTTGAATTTATTTGCATTTTAGACAGAGCACTAACCTTAGAGAGATTATCAGGGCAATATTGCTGGTGAGAAGACTATCACGTTAGGAAGCACCCAACTTTTCAGTGAAAAGTGAGAACCTAAACCAGATGGATCTGAGATAATCCCTTACTTACCTGTCCTCTCAAACCTCCAGGAGAAAGAAGGTTCATCATCTGGAAAAATCAAGTAAGGGAAGTGCCAGACCCATAGACTTTGGAAAAAGCAGAAGGCTGCAGTAAGGTGCTAGGCTGAAAACAAGAGGACTAATTAAGAGCTCGCAGATCCCTTGGGTGCCTTCAACTATCTGAACCCAAGTGTCAACAAGCTCAGATACTATGGAGCAGTTCTAGAGAGAACCCATCAAATCTGGGAGGACAGTCGGCTCCAGGAGGAAGGTTGGGGGAGTGGGGAAATGGAACAAATTTTCCTACAGTTAACCCTAACATTTGTAGGGTTAACTGTAGGAAAAACTGTCCCGAGAGGCCACTGGAAGATGTGGGAAAATGTGGCCTGAGGAACAAAGAAAACTAATAAAAAAACAAGACAGCCGAAACCGGTTTGGCTCAGTGGTAGAGCGTCGGTCTGCGGACTGAAAGGTCCTGGGTTCGATTCTGGTCAAGGGCATGTACCTTGGTTGCGGGCATATCCCCAGTAGGGGGTGTTCAAGAGGCAGCTGGTCAATGTTTCTCTCTCATCGACGTTTCTAGCTCTCTATCTCTCTCCTTTCCTCTCTGTAAAAAATAAAAATATATATATATTTTTTTAAAAAAAGACAATTATTAATCATGGAAAAATGAAAAGTTTTACAGGAAGGAAAATAATCATAATACACTTCCTGGGGAGCAGTAAGGAATATTTATGGTCATTATGTAAGCACTGACTAAAGACTTATCTAAAACTTGTTAATATAACTATACTAGAGGCCAGTGCACGAATTCATGCACGGGTGGGATCTAGCTGGCTCGCCCCGATGGGGATCCATCTGGCTGGGACAGCTGGGGGGCAGGGCCATGGGCAGTTGGCCAACTGGCTCCGGCCCCAATTGGGGTATTGGGGACCAATTTGGGGCTGGACTGGACAGGGGTGGTGCTGATTGGGCCCGAATCAGGCTAGTTGGCTGCCACAATGAACATCATAGCCACCAGCCACCGGTCATTCCAGTCATTCCACCATTCTGATTGCTGGGCTTTTATATATGTAGGTTGGGAGAATACTGTGATAGATTATAAATGCTTAGTTTAAACCAAGTAAAAAGAAGTGAAGACTATACTCAAGACTTACCTAGAAGCACTAGCTTCTGCAGAGTCTCAGAATGATCCACATAGTCTCGAAGTGTGAATGAATCTGGGGGCAAAGGAGGGTCTGCAATAATCCGAACAGCCTCCTGCTCAGAAATAGGCTGCAAAGGAGATAATGGAGGCACATCATCCAGATCTGTGAAGCCAGCCACATGGAAAGAGAGAAGCAAGTCAGCTCTCCAATCTGTACACTTCAAACTGTTTCTACAACAACTTGCATTCTAGCTATTCTTATGTGTGTATTTAAATGCTTGGCTTCCCTAGTTGGCTTATTTATAAATCTTGGGATCATTTCAAGATTAAACATCTAAGAAGTACAAATATTTCTACCTTCTAATAGGAAAGGTTAAGACCATTTAGATAAGAAATTTATTGGAAAATTTCTATTCCATAAAGATGAGTCCTTCCCCTTTCCTTCACTTTTAATCAACAGATAAGTGATTCTAGTTCACCCTTGATTCTGAGGTTTTAGTCTTAAACAATTATGGAAGATACTGGAAATTATAACCTAAGAAATAAGGACTGATTTCTTTTTGCCTCTAATCATCACACTTTCTAATTTCATATAGCCAGTCTCTTCTCCTGGCCTCCCAATCTCTTCTCCTCTCCCTCCCCCCCTTTGTCTTGCATATTCTTCTTAACCTAATATCTCATTTGCAGTGAAATATTCTTACATACAAATATTCCTAGAATAGGAGTAGCAGGAAGGAGAAGACTGACTATTGGTTGAGTGTGGTAGTCATTACATAACTAAATGCATATGTTAAAATTCATAGAACTATATACCCCCAAAAGGATACATTTTTATTGATATAAATCATACCTTAATAAACCTAATTATCTGAAAATTTTTTTTTATAAATAAAGTATTTAGGAAGCAAATGTTGTATACAGAGCTATAAAATAATTTTATACATATTACCGTACAAACATTTTATCTTAGTAAAATAGAGGCAAAGTAGAAGTAACTAGAACTGGCAATGTTATTTTTCTTGCCTGGTACGAAATATGACTTGCAGTAGACTAAGCCCATAAACAGGTAGCTTATTCAATCTACTAGTGGGGGCAGAAGGGACTTTTCAGAATTACCTTCTAGAGACAGCTCAGAATCAAAGTTGGGTGTCTTCTGTGGCTGCTCACTCACGGAAGGAAGCATAGTGCTTTGGGCAGAATCAATCTCCTGCCCACTTGATTTGGTACACTGGGAGCTACTATTCCATTTGGAGGAAGTCCTGAAAGTCTTCAGTCCCCACTGGAGAAAGCCACTGTCAGAGGACACCTGCGGCTGAGCAGAAAGTCTATGCAACAATGTTTGTCCTGGTCTCCCATAATGACTTCTGAGTTGTGCAGCAGTAATTAAGCTGTTCAGTTTAATTGAGTTCAACCATCTGGGTATCTGTTGGGCCGACAGGGCCATTTTTCTTAAAGCAGCCTGCAAAAGATATATGAATAACCATTAAAAAAAAAAGAAATGTACTTTACTTAAATGTTTAAAACAATATTCAGACAATCAAAAGATAAACTGGAAACTTTTTTTTTTTCTCAAATTAAAGGGTATTTAATAAATCTAGGTGACTAAAATAGTCAGATGTTTCTTAAACACAAGAAAAGTCAAAAGCAAGGTAGTCTGATTTCCAAACCAAAAGACAGGAAATTCTAACCTGGAAAAATAAAGTTATGCTTTACAATTTAAAAACAATATGCCACGCCAGGTATAGCTCAGTGGTTGAGAGTCAACCCAGGAACCAAGAGGTAACCAGTTCGATTTCTGGTCAGGACACAAGTACAGGTTGCAGGCTAGATCCCCAGTGGGGGACTTGCCGGAGGCAGCCAATCAATGATTCTCTCTCATCATTAATGTTTCTCTCTCTCTCTCTCCCTTCTTCTCTGAAATCAATAAAAAATATTTTTTTAAAGTCAAAACTAGAGAGCAAAATTAAAGGAGATACATAAGCAATAAGCAATGAATGCATGTTTATTTATGATGAAAAAAGTCACTTTTAGAAAGATTTTTAAAGTGACTTAAAACTCTCATAAGAAAAGGCTGGTAAAAGGTTGGAAGGAATAAGAATGAATTTATATCTAGCCAGTTTAATTGAAAAGGTAAATCTGATGCACACATAATTTTACTTTAAATAATTTGATATACAGAAAACAAAGCCCAGAGTCTAGCATATGGAAAATGCCTCACAAATGTTACTAGGTATTAGTATTGATCACACAACCAAATATAAATGATTTGAACAATTTATTTTTGCTTTGGTTTTCCATATACTGAAATTCAGCTTGTTTTATGCTCCAAGTTGGACCAAATACTTCAGACTCTAAACTTGTACCAAAATTTCACAGTTGACCATTGAACAATTTGGGTGCCAGGGGCACTGACTACCAGGCAGTGGAAAATCTGGGTATCACCTGAGTCCACCGGTCACATATGCAGTCTCCTAAACATAGTAAGTCTAAAGTGCTTAATTTGAAGTCTCCTGAAAAGGATTTAATAATAAACAAAGCCATACTGTCATTCTGAAATGATTTTTAAAAAGAAATAAGCATTCACTATAGCCTGTGAAATAGATGATTTTTGTTAAATTTTGTTAGGAAATGAGCCTCCAAACCTGTCACCTTTTCCCTCAAATCTATGACATTCATTCTCTGCACAGCCAAGTCCTGAGGCACTAAATCAGAAGCCAGAAAACCCTCCCGAGGCAGGCTACCTTGGCAAGACTGCATTTCTAGCACATTGTCTGGCCCAGATCGGGGTTCAATAACCATTTTTTCAGTAATGGGTTTTTAAAAGGTTACAGGTATAATAAGATGATCCCAAGTCCCCATTTGCTGTAAAATGTTTTGACTTCTAAGTTTATCTAAGAATGTCCTTATATTTCAAAGCAAACTCCTGAAGTCTCCCTCACGCTGAAGCCTTCCCAGGCTCAAATTAATACCCCCTCCTACAATACTCATGTTAATCCTTCTCTTTTTTACTTACTTCATGTCACTGCTGTGTGTATTTCTTAATAACTGATTGGCTGTTCTTTCAGGAGAGCAGCGTCTCCTCTTTGGGTTCACTCTCCTAATGATGATCCCCCAGTAGCCTACGCTGCGCCAATGTTTGCTGGGTTGAAATAAATCAATTGCAACTACGGTTAACTTACCTGCCTACACAGCGGGTAAGACGTTTGCATCTATAGCAATAAAAGTGTAAAATGCTAATTAGACCCACAGCCAAATGACCTTCTGGATGTCAGGAAGCCTCGGTGGCAGGTGGAGGCAGAGGAGATTAGGGGCAATCAGGCAGAGGGGTTAGGAGTGACCAGGCAGGCAGGCAAGTGGTTAGGGGCGACCAGGCAGGCAGGCAAGTGGTTAGGGTCATGAAGCAGGCTAGCAACAATCCCGGATTGTGCCAGCGATGTCTGACAGCCAGTTTAGGCCCAATTCAAATCGGCAGTTGGACATCCCCCAGGGGTCTGTCCGAGATTGCAAGAGGGTGCAGGCCTGGGCTGAGGGATACCGTTCCTCCACCCCCCCATCCCCCGAATTTCTGCACTGGGTCTCTAGTATGTGCATAAAAGCCCTCCTTAGTGACAACAGTCTTTGACTCTCTCATCAGGAATAGTAAAGGAAAAAAAAAAAGCCTTAAAGCATTCTTTTAGCCCACTAAAACATTACAAACTTCTCAACTGTTGGCCTTAGCCCTTCCCTCGGAATAGTCATTGGCACGGAAATGCTGTTCAAAGTTTCCACCTCTGCAAGGCTGACCAGCGACAGGTGAAACCGGGCTGGGAAACCGGCTTCGTGAGCAAACTGCTCCCGCCCTCCCCGGGCCACTTTGGTCTCCTCCATCTGGGCATCCACACCGGGCTTCCGCAGACAGACAGACAGACAGACGGACACTAACCTCCCCGCCCTGCGCAAAGCGGGCTCATAAGATGGTTTTTGGTCTCACCGGCCGCGGGTAAAAACAAAACCATCCTCCATGGGGCCGCCCAAGACCCCAAAAGGCCCCGCGAGGTCAGGCAAGGCCAGGCCGAGGCCGGACCCAAACCCCGGCGGCCGGGGCAGCGCCCTCGCGCCCCACCAGCTCCGCTTTACCTGCGGCGAGGCCCGGCCAGTCCTGCGGTTCGGTTCGGTTCGGTTCGGCTCGCTTCGCAGAGGCGGTCACGGCGGCGCCGGGTCCCACCCGGCACAGCGCTCCGGGTCCCGACAGCCCACCTCGGGCTCGCCGGGCGCAGGGCCCGCTCCGGGAGCGGCCGCGCCCACGTGGGCTGCGCGGGGAGTGGGCGAGACCATCCGGGAGGCAGCGCGGGGGGGAGCGGGCGGCTCGCGGGGGCCCGGAGCGGGCCGGGGCGCGCAGCGTCCCTTCTCCCGCTCGCCACTCCCCTCGCCCTGGTCTTTCGGGAACGTGGGGACATAGGACGCGCACGGAGACGCCGGTCCCACGGCGCTAGCTGGGGCTAAGCCGGCGGCTCCCCCCCCGTTTCCCGCGGCAGAGTGGGCGGTGCCGGCCCCGCCCCCCGGCACCCGTCCTTCCTCCGGCGCTCGGCGGGCCCGCGGCGCCAGACCCGGCTCCGCGCCGTCCGTCCTCCTCGCGCTGCGGCTCGTCACCTCCGGGGCCCCCGCCTGCCAGGGCCGGGGCCGCCGCCGCCGCCGCGGCAGGACGGGGAGGCGGGCCATGGCGTCCTGCGTGGGGAGCAGGACCCTGAGCAAGGACGATGTGAACTACAAGATGCATTTCCGGATGATCAACGAGCAGCAAGTGGAGGACATCACCATCGACTTCTTCTACCGGCCGCACACCATCACGCTGCTCAGCTTCACCATCGTCAGCCTCATGTACTTCGCCTTCACCAGGTGCGGCGGGCGGGCCGCGCGGCGGGGCCGGGGGCGGGGGCCGGGCGGGGGGCGCGCCCCGGGGCGGAGGAGGGGGCGGCGGCGGCGGCGGGGAGCGGCCCGGTGCGGCGCCCGGGGGGCGGGAGGAGGGAGGGGAAGCGGCCCGGCGGCTCCTCGCGCGCCCGCCCCCCGCCGCCCACGCCGCTCCTCCGCCGGCCGGGCGGCGGGCAGCACACACCCCTCCCTGGGCAGCCCGGGCACCGCCACCCCGGGCCCACCCCGGCCCGGCCTCTCCCGCCTCCCCGGCCGGCGCCGCGGGGCTAGCACGACGCCCGTCTCCTGCCGCCGCCGCCCTCAGCGCCGCTCCCCGCTCCCATCACGACGCCGGCCCCCTCCTCTCCGATCCCGGTCTCCACCGCGTGAATCATCACGATGCGCCACTCTGAGGACCTAGCCCCGCGGCGCCTCCCCGCTCCGGGGCCAGGCCCCCGGCCGACCCCTTCCCGCGGAGCTGCTCCGGGCTGGGCACTCCCCCGCCATCTAAAAATAAAAATAAAAATAAATGCTCAGGCGAGGTGCACGCCACCTCCCGCAGGCACTGTGCACGCATCATCCAGCACAGCCTTCTCCAGCCTCACTCCGACACACATCCCTGTGGCCCTTCCTCCTGCAGGCGCACCAGCACCCAATGCACATCCCTGTGGCCCTTCCTCCTGCTGGCGCAGCCAGCACCTAGCACCGCTGGTGCCCGTGGCTACACACACAGACACCATGCACCGTTCATCACCTAACGTACTTGCTCAGTTAGGTGGTGTCTTTCTAATGGAGCAAGTACGTTGTAGATGTTGTAAGGACCCCGGTGCACAGTCAGTGAATGCTATAGAGCAGTGGTCAGCAAACTGCGGCTCCCTCGAGCCACCATTCGGCTCTTTGGCCCCTTGAGTTTTTAGCAAAAGCCAGCGTAGGAGGACCCTAATTAAGTTAATAACAATGTACCCACCTATATAGTTTAAGTTCTAAAAAAAAATGTGGCTCTCGAAAGAAATTGTTGTGCTGTTGATATTTGGCTCTGTTGACTGATGAGTTTGCCGACCACTGCTGTAGAGTGTTAGAACATGAAACCTCACACAGTATAGCACAACTCTTATCTCCCTGAACACACACACACACACACACACACACACACTCTCAGTACTTCCAATAGACACACCTATGCACAGTTGCTACTCAGCCCAGTTCTTGACACGTTGTCAGGAGCATGTGGCCCCTCAGCCCCAGCCCAGGGAACTGATTCGTCCCTATTTCATAAGGACACACAACCCGTGGGTCCAACTGACAAACATTTATATCTTCTGAACGAACATCTTTAAAGCAAGGGGAGGCATACCTACCACACACCACTATGGCTTACAAGACCAACCCAAAGAAATGTGGTTTTGGAGCGAGATGGTTTCAACACTGGGGGTTCTTTCTTATTTTTTAAATATATTTTTATTGATTTTAGAGAGGAAGGGAGAGGGAGAGAGAGAAACATCAGTGATGAGAGAGCATCTTGGACCAGCTGCCTCCTGCACGCCCTACTTTGGGGTTGTGCCCTGACTGGGAATGGAACCATGACCTCCTGGTTCTTAGGTCGTTACTCAACCACTGAGCCACACTGGCCGGACAAAAACTGTGTTCTTCAGTTACTTAACCTTTCTCTAAGCCCCAGGATTCACACCTGTAAAATGGGGATAAAATTCACACCTCATATGGGGTTATCAAGGTTGAATGACTACGAGTGAATGTGCTTAAGCAGATTATCTGGTGCAGGATGCAGTTAATGTCAGTTACTTCTCTTCCAACATTTTAATCCATCAATCAGTGGATCTCAGTCCAGGTCAGCAGAAAATGTGCAGTGATCACAAGCTTTGGGAGAACATATTTTGTGGGCAGGGGTAAAAATGCTAACCGTGCCCTCGCTGGTGTGGCTCAGCTGATTGGAGCATTCTCCTGTGCACTGAGAGGTGGCGGGTTTGATTTCTGATCAGGGCACACACCCAGGTTTCAGGTTCCATATCCGGTTGGGGCATGTACAGGAGGCAACTGATAAAAGCATGGAAAATGTTTCTCATAGCCACATTTCTCCCTGTCTCTCTCATTCTCTCGCCTCTCTCTCCTCCCTTTCTCTAAGTTCAATTAAAAAAAGAAAAAAGAATGCTAAATGTACTATACCATAGGGCAGCACTGAACAACAAAGAATTAATTGCCCTCTATATCCATGTGTGTGTGTGTGTGTGTGTGTGTGTGTGTGTACTCAACACAGGTGCCAATGGTACCTCCCTTGGGAATCATTGCAGATTTTCATAAAACTCATACTAATATTTATTTCTTCCCACATTATACTTATTCCTTACCTCCATAATTCTTTTGACTCTTGGCTTCTATTTTGTTAAGTATTTGCATGAATCTACCTAAAGTTGTAAAACATATGTGACAGTCGCTCTAAATGATTGAAGATGCAGCTACTGTTATTGTAATATCTCCTGCTAATGCTGTGCTGGGGGTAAGACCTGCGCACAGTGTCCAATCTCTCTCTCCCTCTCCCGTCCTCTCTAAAATCAATAAGTGTCCAGGAGCACATTTCTAGCTTTGGAGAGAAATCAGTCTTGTCCTAATTTTGGTTACCCTCAAATATTTCGTCTTATTAACTGGTTTTACAATTTAATAGCTTTGTGGCCACTTAATTTTGCTAAGCTTCAGTTTCCTTTCCAGTGTAAGGAAAAAAATACCTAGTAATACTTCAGGATTATCTGTCGTGAGGGTTCAATTATTTTTAATTTTTAGGTAATCTGTGTTTATCACAGTGCAAATAGTAAGTGCCCAATATTAGCTATTGTTATCATTACATCATTTTACTGTATAATACCTTCTAAATTTTTATTATTATTATTATATTATTTTGTGTGTGATTGAGGATGTAGTATGCTTTCCAGTTGAGAAAAGGGATAAAGGCATTGTAAAAATGGATATTGCTTTGCTTAGATAATACACCTGCCTGTTTCATATTAACTTCAGTTTAACTTCATCTCATATATGGGTTGGCAATTATATATTTTTTAAATAATGAGAAATAAGAATGAGTAGTTTGCTTCAACCTTTTATCTTTAATATTACTCTGGACCCCTTCAGAATAGATCTCCTTCCTCTTTTCTGATACAGGAAGTCAGATTCTTCTGGAATTTCCCTTTTACAGCATATTCTGCCAGAACAGTTGACAAACTGCAACAGTGAACATATATAAGAAATAAATATGAATTTTAACATTTTGTCAAAAGTAAAGGCATAATTTGAATCTCAAACTATGGCCTTTTCTAAAAATTATAATTTTATCTCCCACTAACTTCATAAAGACAGAAATCACACTGAAGAACTAACTAATAATAAATTTCTCCTTAAGTAAAATCATAAGCACCATTAATACAATTAATAATTACTGTATCTTATTCATGTCTTGTAATGATTCCTAGGCCTTCAAGGTGGGACATTACAGTGATAGCTCTGTCTTCCTCCATAAAAATGGAAAGCACTCGTTTGGAGGTGTCTTTGAGCTCGCTGAGTGAACACCACGAGCAAGTCTCACCCTCCCCAGTTAATAAATTTATAGACAAGAAGTTATCCTTGAAATTAAATGGCGGCAGAAATATCAAGGAAGATTGCGGAGCTTCGATTCCTTTATGAAACTTGTGATAGGTCCTTGTGTAGAGATGGTAGCTAGTGGGCAACGGAGGATTGGAATGGTGGTAATATGAGGAAGTGGCATCAGCAGGTTAGAAAGCTGGGAAGGAGGGTGAAGAATGGCTGTGTTCACCAGAGAAAGCAGCTGCTTCCCTTCTTTCCAAGGCACTGCACTATAAACATTGAGTCGTGTACATCTTCACATTACACTTTTGTTAAATACTAAACTTTTATATTGGTAAAAAAAAAAAAAATTTTTTTTTTTTTGGGCCAGCAAATAGAGCATCAGCCTGTGGAAGGAAGGGTCCCAGGTTCAATTCCGGCCAAGGGCACATGCCCAGGTTGCTGGCTTCATCCCCATGAAGGGGGTGTGCAGGAAGCAGACGATCAGTGATTCTCTCTCCTCATTGATGTTTCTGTCTCTCTCTCCCTTCCTCTCTGAAATCCATAAAAATATATTTTTTTAAAGAAGATGGAAAGCTGTGACTTCTTAAATGAAAATTATTTATTCTGTTCTTTTCTGTGATGATTATCTCTGATACCAAGTTCTATTTATAACAGATTTTAGTTGGATGACTGTTCAGTGCAATTCTGTATAAGTTTAAAAATATGTCTTCCAGTTTGTTTTTCAAAGACTCGTAGTGTAAGAGAAGAGGAGACAGAGTACGTGGGGGCTGTCACGTTGTCAGAGAATACTTTTGGTGTGTCATATTACCAGCATGTGATAATACCTGGGTCCTGTCACATGCTTCAGAGGTACAGCAAGAATTTGGGATTGGGATGGATTAGACACCTCGTGCAGAAGTCTGAGACTAGTTTGGATTTGTCAAGTACTTTTGTTAAATAGCAACTAGGCCAACTCACTGTTAAATCCTAGCATTTACATGTCCTGTCCCTATCGCTGTCATTAAAAATAAAATTGAGTCATTCTCCCCAAATTTTACAAAAGCCCATTCTGCTACCTTTTAGAGTCAGTATTTCTCTAACTTAAATGCTTGGGCATGTGTCTTAAAAGTCTGTTCTGTCCCAGTGGGGTCAGGAGAACCTTTGTCTCAAGCTCAGAGTATAGCGATTACTCTGCTTACAGAGGTTGGTAACCTTGAAAATGTTGAATAGCCTTAGTTTCAAAAACTCCAACGTTAGATTTGAAAACACAGAATCTGCTAACTCCCATTCACAGCAGCCCACCTCTCCTCAGAGGCCCCTGGCTATGAACCAGCCCCTGTCCACTCACCGGCAGAGGTTGCCTCCCTGCACCTTGCAGTGCCTACTGGATTTCAACTTGTCCAAGCTACGTTTCTCCTTGACGTGGGACTAAAGAGATGGACACGGTTAAAGCTGGCTGAGATAATAATTTAGTTTTATGTCTCATTGTCTCTTTTCTTTGTGATTCTCTCAAGAATAAGGACAGTGTCTGTTCATTTTTGTCTTCTTAGCCCCCAGACTTATACCTACTCCCCACTAGGCAGTTGCTACATGCATGAGGGAGTAAGCAGACATCAATGAAGAGCATTCAGACTTTGTGAACTAATATCAGGCAATTCCTCTGTGCCAGGCTTTAATACCTGTGCGTGTGTTAGTTATTTCATCCTTACAACAACCCAGTGAGTGGGACTGTTATTATCCTTGATATACAGGGGAGGACACCAGGGCACAGAGAGGTCGGGTAATCTGCCCAAGATCACACAGGCTGATGAGTGTTGAAGCAGAATTCTGGCCCAGGCATTCTGGCCACAAGCTTCCTACAGGGGAGAAAACTTTGAACTTTGGAGCCAAATCCCATCCATAAAATGCAGATTGTGATGATTCCCCCTTCTAGGCTGCTGGGAAGATTAAGAGCTATCATGCACAGGCAGCATTCTGAGTGCAGCGGAGACAATGGCTGATGTTCGGAGCTAACTAGTTCTTATCCCCTCATTGGGTTTTCCAGAGTCACCGATGTGGTTTTATGGTCTTTGCAGCTAAGTTGCTTTTCATGCTTACCTATACAAAATGTTGGTTAATACCCTATTTTGCAAATGAGTCTGACAATTGGAGATAATGTTTATAAACTGCCATTCAGTCCCTGGCACACAGTAGATGCTTGATAAAGACCAGCTATTATTGTCTTCATCATCACCAGTATCAGCAGTGGGATGCTGGTCTGAAGGGGGGGTGCGCTGTGTCTCCCCGCTCCCTGTGTGTGGCCATTCTTCAGTAAAAGCTGACGCACCTGGGAATTGGATTTGGCTTCCCTCCTAAGCCAGAGGGCCTGTCACGTAACCTCATCCTCTTCTGGCTGGCATTCTCATCAGGCTGGCATTCTTAGGCCTGCGTCCATAACTTCCGGACAGACGACATTAAGTCCTTAGAGTGCCCATTAGCATAGGACTGCATTTCTCTGCAGGAGGAAGTCTGTCTGACTCAGTAGTTTGGTTTTGTAATCAGATCTGCATGAACCTAACAGTCAAGCCTTGTTTGTCCAGTCTCGGTGTGAGTGCTGTTTGGCCATATGAAGATAAGAGACAGTATTACCTGTGTGGTCTCTTTATTTTAGTGTTATGTTCAATCCTGTGTAAGTCTGGAAATTATTAAATAGAGTTAATAATTATGAAATTATTAAATAGAAACTTACTATAAACAGAAGCTGATATCTGCAGTAACTTCTGTTTATAAAACAACATCCCAGGACCTGTCTTTAATTAGGTAATTATTAGGTAATATTGTTTCATTCCATACCTCTTCGTGTATTCTGATGTTCTAAATTTTTTAATGCTAACTTAGTTTTCTTCTAAGATATTTTTGACACCTTTTTTCTTTTAATGATATTTAATCTTAATTTAATGTTTATCTTTTGAAAGTTTTTCACTGTAGTCCTTCCCCATATAAACTCAACTTTTTGTAAACTCAACTTTTTATAATCATTTTTGAATTTATTGCTATATCTCATTATCTCTAAAATATCTCCTTTCACTCTTTTTCTCTCATTTTCTGTCTACTCATCCTATATATTTTTAAACTGAATTGCTGAACTTCCCTTTCCCAAGGTTCTCAGTAATTACCAATAATTCAGAAAACCTTACTGTCTTATATTTCTCTTTTCCCTTTCCTCTTGTTTGCTTCTTTTGAGCCCCAAATACCAGTATATTACTAGACTCCTCTCTCTCTCATATTTATATATGAGGAAGAATCATTGACTGGCTGTCTCCTGCACACTCCTTACTGGGGATTGAGCCTGCAACCCGGGCATGTTCCCTGACCAGAATCAAACCCTGCCCTCCTGCTTCATAGGTGACGCTCAATCACTGAGTCATGCCAGCCAATTGGGCTCTTCTTCTTCTTCTTTTTTTTTTTTTCTTCCAAATGTAAACTTTCAAAACCTAATTCTTCTTCTCCATCAGTATTAAGACAATTTTCATTTGAGAATTTTTACTTTGTTCCACACAATAAATTTTTTCCCTATCAATGATTAGTCCATTGAGGACCTACTATGTGCCAGACTCCGACAATAAAACAAATGAATAATTCCCAACCTTTAGGAGGTTACTTTATACAGGGAAGGCAGACAACATGTAAACCAACAAATGGAGTCATTTCAGCTACTGGAGTTATAGAGGTGATGAATACAGTAATAAACTGGAAATGACCAGGCATGGCACGGAGGAAGCTCATCTCTTTCCGTTATAATTTTTTGTCTTCTGGTGTGATTTTATAGTCTGGTGTTTTGTTTTCTTTTTTAACATTTTTTCAGTGGTACCTTTTTTTTATTTCACTTTCCCCCTTTTTCATTCATCCCCTAGTCGGTGGTCTGCAAACTCATTAGTCAACAGAGCCAAATATCAACAGGACAATGATTGAAATTTCTTTTGAGAGCCAAATTTTTTAAACTTCTAACACCATTTCTTCAGAATAGACTCGCCCAGGCCATGGTATTTTGTGGAAGAGCCACACTCAAGGGGCCAAAGAGCCGCATGTGGCTCTTGAGCTGCAGTTTGCTGACCACGGCTCACTTATAAGGATTGAGTATAAGTGTAATTCATTGCCTTATGCCTTCTTCCTTATAACCTTTTGCTTTCTTTCCGATTCCTGGAAAGTTTCTTTCCCACAGTCTGTATCATGAAGGTCATCTTTAATTATTCTTGAAACCAAAAGGCATTTCTCCAGAATAAACCTCACCTTTTGACATCCTGGGGGGTTTTTTTTTGTTTGTTTTTTTTAAAGAAGAGTGATTCTTAACTGTTTGTCTGAGCATAATGTGTGTTGGTGTGTAAGGTGCCTTCCTTTTTTTTTCTTTTTCTTTTTAAATATATTTTATTGATTTTTTTTTTAGAGAGGAAAGGAGAGAGATAGGGAGCTAGAAACGTCGATGAGAGAATCATCGACCAGCTGCCTCTTGCACACCCCCTACTGGGGATGTGCCCGCAACCAATGTACATGCCCCTGACCGGAATCGAACCTGGGACCGTTCAGTCTGCAGACCGACGCTCTACCACTGAGCCAAACCGGTTTTTCGGCTCCAGGTGCCTTTCTTATAAGAATTGGACTTTATTATGAGATTGAGTTATGTTAGGAAATGATAATGAGTAGTATATAGTGTGCATAATGACTTTGTTCAGTAAAAGAAATTTTAGCAATCCCCTGGTTTTTAGAACATGGAACTCTGACTTCTTCTAGGCTTAGATCTGAAAATGAATACTCAGTGTTCTTTTTCTGCTTTCAGGGATGACTCTGTCCCAGAAGATAACATCTGGCGCGGTATCCTCTCTGTTATTTTCTTCTTTCTTATCATCAGTGTGTTAGCTTTCCCCAACGGTAAGTGATGTGCTATTTATCACGTTTCTCCTATGCGTTGTGCCCTTTGGGTATTTTTTAGTTGTAAGCCATCTAGAAGATGGAACTAAAAGGTGGAATAAAAACAATAGTCTGGGTTTCGTGTGATGGTTGAGGCACAGGCTCTGGAGGCAGACTGCCCATTCTGCACTTCCATAGCTCTGTAGCCACTTGAAGGACTCAGGAAACAGATTACTCACTAAATGAACCTATCAGTTTATTACTCTACAAAATGGAGGTCACAGGTAGGTACTGTTGTAAGAGTTACGTTCTCTGAAGAGAGAATGACAAATTGCAAGCTCTCGGTGAATGTCAGCTGCTGTTCTTGTTGCTGTTTTTGTTCTCATCAGCCCAGTCCTACATGCTCAATCATTCGATAACTCCTTTTTTGCTAAGGACAGGTTCAGTGCTATAATGAGTATTACTTAATAATTTGTTGTCATGGTGAACTTTGCTGATTATATGTGGATATGAATTTGCATCAGCAGGTAAAAAAGACATTATTACCATGAATTTTACTCCCTATCGTGATTATAGAGTGAGGCAGAAACTTTTAAAAAAAGTAGTTTGGTATTCTGCCATCCTTGAGATTCATTCTTTCCTCTGAACGGTCCCTTACAAACCACTTTCATTTTTCTTGTTCCCCTTCAGCACTTTCTTCCTAGGATATTTTTCTCTGTAACCATTTTTAAATGCTCACTTCCTATTTCCTACTTTTACAGTTAATGGTATTTTGAAATTCATTCTTTCTTATGAGTTATGCTCCATAAGCCCCATTCATGATTTAAATATCTATTCTTCTCTATTCCATTTATCCAGTAGAAGGTAATGTGTGATAGGAGAAGCCTGTTATGAATGGTACTGGTTGCTGCGTGGAAATGCACCATGGTAATAGGAGTCTAGTGCCCGTCCCAGTGTGTATGTGCTGGGTGGTGGTGCTCTGACACCAGCCGGATGTCCTACAGTTCACCTCCATTCTGATGCTGTCTCCCCAGCGAGAGTGTCGGGTCCCACAGGATAAGCGCTCAGACCCCACTTGGGAGGCCGGTTGCAAGTCTAGGCTGGTACCTGTGCTTCTTCCTAGAGCGGCTGTAGTCAGAGGCCCCCCAACCTCCTCCGTGGGTTCCGCTCATTGCTCCAGAGGCTCTCAGGACTCGGGAAGCCAGTTTGCTCACTGAATGAACCCGTCACTTTATCCCAGAGGCTGTTCATGAGCAGCCCGAGGCAGATGCGTGAAGCATGTAGTCAGAGTCCGTGGGGAGGGCCAGGAGCTCCCATGCCTTCCCCAGGAGCACCGCTTTCCTGGCCTCCACACCAGGTCTCAGCCCAGAAGCTCGCCAGCCCCGTCCTCACAGGGTTTTCTGGAGGTCTGTCACATAGGCGCCATGGATCAAATCACTGACATCGGTGATCGGAGTCCATCTCCAGCTCCTCTCCCCGGACTAGGTCTGGGAGTGGGACTGAAAGTGCCAAGCCTCCAGTCACCTAGTTGGCTCCACTGGCAGCCCGCCCCACCCTCTGGTGCTTCCCGAAACTCACCTCATTATCTGAACAAGAGACACTTTACTGTCCTCATCACTTTGGAAATTCCAAGGGTTTTAGGAGTTCTCTGTGTCACAAACAGAAACACAGATCCTGTTCCAAATACATATTTATTATAAATCACAGTATCACCCATGGCAGAGCCCTCAGGCTTTTCCGGAGGGTGGCAGTGGAATTTCATTCTGTATTTTTGCTTATTTTGTGCAGCACTCTCTAGGTTTTTTGCTGGCAGCATGATTATCCAGCCATTAAGCCATGACTGAATCCTATAGGGCATGCACTGTTGTAGATAAGCCAAGTCATTGTGGAGTTGAACTCTGCAACCACTCAAGCTTTTAGATTAAATATATCTTTCGTGAGAGGCTGCTGTCCTACTCAGTGCAGACTGCGCTAACAGAACACTATAGACTAGGGGGCTTCACACAGGACTTCTGCAGCCAGTTCTCTCCAGCTGTGAACCTGAGACTGGACACATTCTGTGCTTTGTCTTCTTGAAGGAAAGATTTCAATCCGGAGACAAAGTGTAGAAAAGCAAGAAAGAATTTATTAACAGCAGCAATAAATACTTAAGGCAGAGAAACAAGGAAGGCTTAGAGGAAACCACAGGAGAGCCTGGGCGGGGCTGCTTTGGCTCACTGAGAAGTCAGAGCAGAGGGGGCCTTGGAGACAGGTTTAGGGGGTCTGCTGCCCATTGCTCCCCTGGTTGCAAGCCTCATGGGGTCCCCTGGAGGTTAGGGGTTACGTGCCTGTGGGGGAGGAAAAGGGGAAAGGAAATGGCGAGGACGTGTTCCTTGAAGGGAGAGTGCACTAGGATCGTTATTTTCAGGGGTTTTAAAGGATGGGCGTTTAGGGGAGGTCTTAGGGGCAGGTCAATAGAATATTCATCTGCTTTATGCTGATGGACCAAAATAAGGTTTATTCTCTTATTTTGTCTGTCCTTGGGTGTGGTTGGCAAATAGCTCTCCTTGGATTTCTGTATCTGTCTCCCTGAGTAGGAGATTTAAGCTATTTACCCTCCGGCTGGGGAGAAGTGCAAACTATTTACTCTTATGTGTCCTTGCTTTAGGGCAGATAGGATTTACTCGGTGGCTGCAAACTGCTGTTGAACTATCTGTCTCAGTTGCCTTATTCCTTTGTCCTGGAATTTCCCTAGCTTCTCGCTATTCTATAACACTGTAGTGTGACAGGCTGAGGATAGACATTTCTATTTTAAAGAAAGGCCAATTCTATGAGATCTTAGGTCAAGAAGCCTCAAGGTTTAAGAATAATTCTCCTCGCCTCAGTGCTTGCCCTTGGAAACCAAGGTGAAGGCTGCCCCCTTCTCCCTTCCTCTCGCTGACCTTGGCTCTCTGAGCCTGTGATGGAAGTGACAGCCCAGCCTGGACAACCTCTGAATCGCCTTTGGGGTCCTTCTTGTCTTACAGAATAGCCAGGGAACTCCGGTTCTGTCTCTGGGAAGTCCAACCGTTTTTCAGAGTTAGGATTTCCACACCAGAATTTGGAGGGACACACACATTAACACCTGCATGTCCTGTGCCTTTCTACTGCAACCACGGGTTCTGATATGCATATTTATTGGAGCATGATGACAAGACATCCACGATATGGAATGAATTAACCTCGCTGTAGGATTCACTTTCTAGGAAAAGACCCTGATGTCAATCAGCTTCTTGGCTATTTGCCAGCTTCTTTTCCTTCTCACCTCCAACACACAAAGTCTCAGGATTTTAGGGATAGATCATTTGGACATTGTGTAGCCTGGTCTCTTTCAGAGGTGCCATGTTGTAGTGCCAGCTAAGTGGTCACCTGCGATATAAATCATTTCACTCCCACTGGACCCACCAGGCTGTGGGTGGTCCCCCTGAGCTCAGGATCCTGGCCTTTTCATACAGAGGTAGCTTAAGAATACTGCCCAGTGCAAGAAGATTGTAAGGCTCATCTCAGGTGGGATACCAGCACAGGCCAGCTGCCACCAAAGCCCCCAGGGAAGGTGAGTGGGTGACGATTCAAGTGGTGGTGACTGCCACCCCGCGGCCGCTCTCACCTTCTGTGGCCTGTGAAGGCCTGCTGCTTACTGTCATCAGTTGGTGCCAGGACCTCATTGGCCTGTGCCTCTGTTTCTGTTTCTTATCTCACCTGTCCCCAGTCCTACTCCTTTCTTTTAAGTCAATCAGCAGAGTACATGCTCAGGAAACTGACCGGTCCAAAAGTGTCAGGTCTGTTCTTCAAGACTTCCTCTTTCTTTGGCTGCTTTGCTTAATTCATAAGGGTTACCTCTTCACACTTTGAAGGTTTCTTTTCTATCTTTTTTTTTTCTTTTCTGAATTGCTATTTCTTAAGGCTTTTTGAT
This sequence comes from Pipistrellus kuhlii, assembly GCF_014108245.1. Lineage (NCBI taxonomy): Eukaryota > Metazoa > Chordata > Mammalia > Chiroptera > Vespertilionidae > Pipistrellus > Pipistrellus kuhlii. The sequence continues at coordinate 7,651,423 of NW_023425449.1, forward strand.
CTGAGATCTCAGAGCCATTTCGGAAGTCTGCCGACTCAATAGCCGTGATGTTACAGCCACCCAGCCCCGGAGCTTTAGTGGGAGCTGGGTTTGGGGCTTCACAAGCAGATGTTTTTCTTAAGGTACCAAAGGCCCTGAAGGTTGGGGCTAAAATCTAATGGAGGTAACGTTTGTGATTCCTGCTGGTTCTGCCTCTTACTTGCTAATGAAGTCTTCTGGTATTCAGAGCCCACTCAGCCTAACCAGTCTCCCATGTGGAGCTGTGCTTTCGTTTTCTTTCTGGAAAGATAAAAGTTAAGTTTGTTTTATGCTTTTCTTATCCTGGATGTGTGGACTTGGTGGTACATACACATACAAAGAGGGGAGATCCCATCGGATCACCTAGTTCAGCTTGCTCTGTTCTTAGCTAAGAAGGCAGAACCCATGATCGTCATTCGCCCAAAGAGGTCAAGAGGTCACGGGTACTTGGTGTCAGCCTGGTGATCCGGCCCAGCTCGGCGTTGCTCTGGTCGTTTCTCCCCTCAGGTTGTCTGTGAGGTGTTTTCTCTCTGTCTTCTCCTATGTTCCTGTCTCCCCCTGCTTCTCTTCCTCTCCATCAGTCTCTGGCTTTCTTTTCCCAGGAGTGTGGTCTTGGGCAGTGTGCCCTGGTCCTGCAGAGGGCGGATGTGGCCATTCTCCTGTGTTGCCAGCATCTGCCAAGACCAGCAGCGGCCAGCAGATCGATCCAAACCTGCATACTTTCTCCCTTTCCTACTCTCTTCCTGCCTTTCCTCCCCCCATCACCTCTGGGCGCATGCTCCGCACATCACTCACCTGGAGGTAGAACATCCCCAAACAAGGCCTCAGACAGGCCTGGAAAAGGACAATGGCGGTTCGGTAATCTTCATACGCAGGATGGGGTGTTGGGGACATGGGAGAGGAATGGATACTCAACTAAGGGGTGTAATCGACTGTGTTTAAGTTAGGGGGGTGGCTTTGGGAGGGGCCTTGGAGTTGATGGGGAGCCGGGCCACTGGGAAGGGTGCTCCTGAGCTGTGTGGCTCCCTCCCAGAGCCAGCCGCCCAGGAGCCACGTGCCAGAAGCCTGCTTCTCTGAGTGGAATATGTATGCCTCTTCTCGCTCCAGTCTTGCCATCTTATTTTCCGTTCTCCCCACCCTTGGCACGTAATCTCAGATGAAGTAACGAAATGAATCGGAGAGACAAAGCCCAACACTTGTCTTCTCCTTGAAACACACCCTGGGGCAGCGCCTGCAGTGGATGGCATCCACAGAATGGCTCTGTTTTGGCAACTTTGAATGCGTTTATCCTTGACCCAGTAAAGGCTGCCCTGCATGCTTGAGTAGAGGCCTGGATATGATCGCGTCCCCATGGCTCACGTGTGTGAGTTATACATGCTATCTGTGTGGTAGAATCGGTCAGCTACAGGAAGGGAGCCCTGGGATTTCTTTTTGTTCGGAGTCTGAATAACAAAGAAAGCCCTGGACTTTCTCCATGGGGGTTTATAACAGAGTGCTTTGGGTCCCAGGTAATAGGAAACCCATTTCAAAATGGCTTACAGAATAAGGAAAATGTTTCCTTTCGTACATCGCCAGCAGTTCCCCAATAGGTGGCTCCCAGGGTTGGCTGTTCCGTGGCTCGGGGACCTCCAGTTTCCCATATTTCCAGTATGTTGGTCCCAGCTTGCGCCTCCTGCCCTGGTCACCTTGAGGGAGCTGCTCAGCGCCAGACACAGCAAGAGAAAACGTCCTCTCTGTGTTTTTGAGAGTAAAGAAACCTTTTCTAGAAAGCCTCCAGCACACCTGCCCTCAGCCCTCTTTGCCCAGGGTTGGGTGACGGCCTCTTTCCAAGGAGACCCGAGGACAGGCACTTACCAGGCCCGCAGGAGTGGCTCACAGCCCATCTCATTGACCTCCTTCAGCTTGGAGTTCAGCAGAGCACGTGGGACAGGAATGGATACTCACCAGATCCTCTGTCAGTCAGCAGGATGAGTAACAGGCAGGGCTCTCCAGTTCCTTCCTTCGCCCTGTCCTCGGACCCGGAGGGACAGACCCCAGACTGACGGGGAGGAAGGCCTGGTCTCCTGCCGTCTTCTCTCCCGTTCTCTTCCGGTTCCCTTACTCGTTTGTTTGTTTTAAATGCTACTTCCATCATCTCATTACAGCAACTGACACTCAAATATAAGTGTAATTTTATAATTGGAGTTAATCATATCACTATCTCAGGGGTGGAATTTAGAAGCCTATTTCAGCCTACAGTTGGCTCAGAGATTTCTTTCAACAGATAACTGACTGGTGTACTTTTCTGGCTTCTGAACACTTCCTCTTCCACCCCCCTCCAAAAGCACCCAAGCCTGCTCTGGATCCCAATCCTGGCCCACAGTGACCTCTCAATTAAATAACAAATCTGCCAGCAAAAAGTCACAGCATTAGCCTTCTTTTCTTTTTTTCTTTTTTTTTGATTTGGGCATAAATTATTTAATTAATTCACTTTTGATGAACATTTGGGTGGTTTCCAAATTTTGATATTTTAGGCAACACTTTTTAAAAAATTTCTTTATTGATTAAGGTATCACACATTTGTCCTCATCCCACCCCATTCCCATCCCAAACCCCTCCCCACAAATGCCCCCACCCCCCTGTTTTTGTGTCTACTGGCTAGGCCCATATGCATGCATACAAGTCCTTTGGTTGATCTCTCCCCCTTACCCTAACCCTTCCCTACCTTCCCTCTGAGGTTTGACAGTCTGATCAATGCTTCCCTGTCTCCGGGTCTGTTTTTGTTCATCAGTTTATGTTGTTCATTATTTCCCTTAGATGAGTGAGACATATCGGCAAGAGAAAGAACACTCAGCACTTCCGTAAGGTATTCTGAGTAGAGTGAAGTAGTATTTCCTGATTTTCCTGATTTTATCATTCTGTTTGTCCTTCAGGCTCATTTGGCTTCTCTGAGCTCAGCGTGGTGCCAATTACATCCCTGAGATTTGAAGGTGATCCAGAAGGTTCACGGCTTCTAATTTTTTTTTTTTTTTAATTCTTATCTCCTCATTCTCTGCCCACTGCTCACTACTTTTTCTCATTTAAGTTTTCCCCCTTAGGTTTAAAATATGCATAGGAATACTTTTATTTACTTTACTTGTTTCTTAGAGACATTTACACTTGAATAGTAAGCAAATATTTTCCAGCTTTATCAATTATACCTCAATAAAGCTGAAAAAAATACCAAGGGAACAGACTAAGAGGGCGTGAGGACAAAAGTGTGACTTCTAGTTTTTGTTTAAGAATTATCCCTCCTGAGGGTTTGGTCCCTTCAACTCAGTTGTAGGGATAACTGTTGCTGGTAAGACAAGCAGTGGCCTTCTTTCTAATTTCTAAGGTCGTTTTTGAAAGGCTCCTCTTCTCATGATGAAGACATTTTGCTTCTATGTCTTGAAATTCAGCTTGCTCTGAATATCTGATTACCAGTATGTCCTCGGGATGCAGGGCCTGCTGAAGGAGAGAAAACAGGTAGTTTTCAGTGAGCCTGGGAAGAAACAGAATCCAGAGCCAAGCAGGCCTCTTTCTTCCCACGCTCAGTGCCTTCCGTGTCCTGGGCACACAGAAGAGACGGGCTGGGGCTCCGGCTCCTCCCTGCACATGTGCACAGCTCGCTGGGAGAGGAGGTCTGTGCAGAAGGCCATGAGGAAATCACATGCTCAGAGGAGGCAGAGATGGTATAGTCCTCCTAGGCAGACCGGGTGTGGAAAGCATGGCTTTCAGAAGGCGGCATGCACGGGGTAGCCAAGCGTGGGTAACCTAGTAAGCATAAATGCCAAGGCTTACGGTATAGAGAAATGCCAGCCTCGTTTTTTGGTTTTTTAAGAAGTCTAATGATATTTTAGTAATAGTACTGTCTGATGATGACGATGGCTCTCTCAGCGAGGAATGTTACTGAACTGCAATTCTAAGAAGGGGCCAGAGTTGAGGTTGGCCGCTGAGACTCACCTTACCTGCGCCAGGCTTTACCTCACCTGCTGGCAGTAAATGGCACCTGGTTGGGGACAGAGCACCTTGGTACTCTGTCTCCTCTGGCACCCACCTTCCTAAGCCTTTTTCGGATCCGGTGCACTTCAGTTTGCAAAGCCGAGAGGCCATTTTTAAAAGTTGTCTCTTTTGAGAAACATTGTGATGTGATCCTATGATGTGTAAGTGGGAAACAACAAAGAGGAAACAGATTGATTAGGGATAAGTCGAGGCTTAAGAACAAGCAAACAGCAATAAAATGAACATTCTCTTTCAGGTCCCGGAACAGCGTGGGCCTGTCACAGGGAGTCACAGAGTAACCGAGGGAAGTACCCGGGGGCGGAAGCAGGGTGTGCAGGTTAAGGCGAGCTGGAAGGCCCCTCGGCTCCCAGGTCCTCAAGCACCTGTCTGTCTGTCCTCTCACTTCGGAACAACTGCCTGGGGCCGGATAAGCCGGGGCTGTGTCTGTTTTCCAGAGGCTTCTCTTGCAGCAGTGGCCGGTGGAGGAGGACTTGGGTGCCTTTCTGCTAGTTGATGTGCGGGAGCTCCCATCCGCCACCTGGCATTTCCCCGTCTTGGCAGCTTTTTGACTTTGCTCATCAGTTCCACTTGCAGGACCTCAACAGCACCCACCAGCTTGCTCCTCCCGCCTTGCTTCCCTGACCGAGGCAGGCCTGGCTCCGGCTCTCACTCCTCCTCAGTCTCCCCTCCTGAGCTGGCCCAGGCCTGACAGAGTTGATGGAGAAGTGCTTGTGTGCTCTCAGACCAGAGAGGAGTCTGAGACGACTTCTTTGGGGCTCACTGTTCTTATGTAAAATGGGGGTGATGGTACCCCGCAGTTAGGAGAACTAAGACTAAATGTAGGGCCGTCTCAGCCTTCAGCCTAGTACCCAGTGAGTGCTCAGAAAGTACTGCTCATTGTTATAAATTAACATTATGATTGCTCTTGAGAACAACAATGTATGGTTTTGAGTGTTGATTGGGCATGGAGTTCTATTTCAAGCCGAATAGATGAGAGTTGGACCTTGTAGCCGTAGAGAAGCCGGGGAGCCCTGTTAAGAGAGGTTAATTCAGTGGCATGGATGAAGTAATATTTCAAGCCGGATAATTATCATAATACAGAGTTCATTCGTTCATGGTGACAAGTCAAGAGACATCAACTCAAAATCAGTGAAGAGAAAATTACTCAAAAGACGGCAGTTTTAGCTGTCAGTTTTTCCAATGGCATGTAAAGAAAGTAAACCATATCATGATGTTACCTAAAAGGGGATCCAGGCTTCTCTGCTTCAGTGTGCTTTTCGGAGAGAGGAGCAGATGTTAAAAAGACTAGAGGTACCTCTCACCTCTGAGCTCTCACTACGTGCCATCCAAAACTCGGGCACCAGCTTAATTTGGATAAAGCAAAGTCTCTCACAAAGCTAACGTACTTTCTGAATTCTCACCATCTATACTCAGGAACTGAATATAACTGGATAGTGGGGATACTTGTAACAGATTTCCCTAACGTGAGCTTGATTCATCAAAAGAAAGCAGTTCATATATATTTTAATTTTTTAGCCTGTGTAAAAAGAGGGATTTTAGAATGCGTTCCAGAGTGAAAATTACAGTGTCAATATTTGCCTCGGACAGGATTCCCAGTTGCAAGCAACAGAAGCTGACCGTGCTGGTTTGAAAGCCTGCTTGCAGAGGAGTTGTAGAAGGCTAGGAAACCAGTTCCCAGGAGAGCTAGACAATTGGCATGTCACACAGAACTGGTCTGATGAGGAAACCCCAGTGAGCTTAGGCTGTAGTCTGGCCCACTGTCACTTCTGCGGTGAATTGTCATGGAGCCTCATGCCACAGTCAGCAGTGTGAAGAGAGTGCCACCTCCAGCACAGAGGGAGGAGAGGAGGGCGTGCATAATCACCTCTACTCCCGTCTGCATGGGTGTGACTGAAGAACCAGCCCTAGTTAGAAAGAATCCTGGGTAGCCAGTTCTGGCATCGCCCGGGGAGACGTGGGGAGACCTGGGACGTGTAACGCTGGGAGTCCTCCCTGGGAGGAAGGCGGTCCCGCAGGCGGGGCAGCTCCGGGCAGGCTGGGCCCATTAGAACGGTGTTCAGCGTTTTCGAGTTATAACCTTTCCATTGGTCATAAACCACTCTAGGGAAACTGCTTGCTTGCCTTCTGATTTTTTTTTTTTAAATGAAATAGAAGAGAAGTTATTGTGTATCACTTATAGTTTCATCTTGTGAAACTTTTCATTGAACATGATCTGCATCGTGTATGGAAACTGAGTTGCCGGGTAAAAGCTATTGTTACCACAGTTCAAGATCTTCAAAGCCTGCACCCTCCAGTGCTCAAGAGTTTATTTTCAGTTTCACTACCCATCTCACTTATTTGCAAAGCATAGTATTTGTCTTTTCTCTTTTCATTTTCAGAGTAAGTCATGCCCCTCCACCCTGACACACACACACACACACACACACACACACACACACACTCACACACTATCCAGACCTTTTTTCCCTGGAGCAGTGGTCGGCAAACTCATTAGTCAACAGAGCCAAATATCAACAGTACAACGATTGAAGTTTCTTTTGAGAGCCAAAATTTTAAAAGTTAAACTTCTTCTAACACCACTTCTTCAACATAGCCTCGCCCAGGCCATGGTATTTTGTGGAAGAGCCACACTCAAGGGGCCAAAGAGCCGCACGTGGCTCTCGAGCCGCAGTTTGCCGACCACAGCTCTGGAGCTTCTGCGGAGCAGGGAGCTTTCACCTGTGGAGGTACACTCTGTATGACTTACACTGACAGATAACCTACTTACTGCTATAACAATGCTTCCCTGGGAAATGATGACCTGAGTTCTAAAGAGAAAAAACACACACAACTGGAGGGGGCCTGTCATGTGTATGGCAATAGTGGTTACAATGTGGACCAAACATTTCAACCCAGACTTGGACTTCAAAGTGTCTATAAAAAAAAATTTTTAAATAAAGGGCCTTTCATTGTCTTTAATCTTGTCTCTGAAACGAGTTGGTTCTAACCCTGTTATGTTACCTCTGCAGGTCCATTTACTCGGCCTCACCCAGCCTTATGGAGAATGGTTTTTGGTGAGTTACCCATTAGGTTTTAAAATATATGCTACTTAAAAAAGTTTTTCCCCCCCTGTATATTATGGCAGTTTTGCTTACCACTCTATGGGAAAAAAAACTGTACAGCTTTTTATTTATTGGTGTTCCTAATATAAATTTTTATTAAAATCTTTGCCACAAAATAAAGTACTGGAGACAACCAACATCCTCATACATGTGAACCGTTTTAGCCCCTTTGCCCCCTTCTTATGCTGTTGTCTCTGCAGTACACGGGACCCGGCGCTGGGATTGTGGCTTGTTTTCCTTTAACCAGTTAACTACCACACGTCCAAAACGGAAACCATTCCCACCGCCACAATATTTTGAATTTAATTTAAAAAATCAATTTGCAGCGAATTTTATAAAAATAAATATATTACTCACAATTCGGGTGTTCTTGAATATTTTCAGCTGAAAATTCTGACAAAAAATGATTTCAAAGTTGGTTAGGGCTGCCACTTAGGGAAAACATTCTTTTATAGATGCATATGGCATCTACAGACGCTTATGGTGGACAACGGGTTAAGCATCTTCCTGTTTCTCTTCCCTAGTGCAAGCTCAAGTGTATCTCTGAGCACATTGGTCTCATCGGCATTGAGGAGGACTGAGAAGTCCAACAACCTCGTGTTATGAACAGGAAAGAGCTTGGGAAAGGGAGAAATCTTTAGACAAAGAGCCCTGGTTTGAACTACAGTTTAGTGATGGGCATTTGATATAAATACTGGATGTCTTATTTTTATTTGATTTCTAGTCCAAATAGTCAAATCACCTGAATGGATTTAATACAGATCTTCAGAACTGTAGACATTGGCTTCATCTTGCCTAAATAAGACATCAAATAAATAACTTCAGAAAAATGTAACCTTCTGCAAAAGGACCTTCAAGACGGACCTTTCGCTCAAGGTTGCCTGTTTTTCTTTCAGTGTTCAGGGATCAAAGGGAAATCCTTTTGAATTTAATGGTCCGTCCAGACCTTGGTCCAGTGCCCTGTGGGCAGGCGCTGCTCTGCCCCGAGGCTGGGCTCGGCAGACAGCCCAGGAGCCGCGCTGCCAGTCAGGAGGGCCTGCAGGGGGAGGACAACGGCAGCAAACACACCGTTCAGCCAGTCATCTCATCCCAAAAGTCAGATGTGGCTTAAGTGTTAGGACTGTAGTGGAGCCACGTGAAGTGACAGTGACCGGGTGGCTGCTTTTGCTTGTGCGTGAGGCAGGCTGAAGGCAGGTGCTTAATCCAAACCCTGCATGCGGAGGAGGATCTGAGCGCGCCAGGGCGGGGGTGGGAGCCAGACAGAGAACGAGACCCAGTGGTCCGCAGCGAGGAAACGTTCCGCGTGTCCCCTCCCGGGTGGCTCGGGCCGAGCAGGCCTGGGACCCCGTGAGCGGTCGGAGTCAGGCACACACGGAAACCTGCCGGCCTGTAGGCCGCTCAGGGTTGTGGGTGTGAAGGGCAGTCGGAGATCATGGGAGGATTTTTTGCAGAGAAGTGAGATGGTTCATTTATGTTTTTAAAAAGACAGTCCTGGTTGCACCATACTCTCACCTCATGGACTTCATATTTCTGCGTGAAGTGAAAAGTTATTTTCAGCCTGTTGGCTACACCTGAGCTTTTCCTGTTTCAGATGGCCCACTACAGGGAATGAGCAGTTTTGTTTCTTCCCTGTGGTCTTGGAGCCCTTTGTTATTCCGATGAGAACTGTAGATCCTCTCCTCTCTTAGCAGACACACAAACACACATGCATGCATGCATGCTTGTTCCACACACACAGTTCTGCATGTTTCTTCATGGACCTTGAAGCCCAGCCATGAACTGCAATGTTTTCTTTCTACCTTGAAATTATTATTTGTAGAGAATTATAATAAACAGTTACGGGGCGAGGGCGGGGGGCATTTGAGTTGAAACTTTGTGTGAAAATAGCTGGTGCACAAGTGCAAACCCCAGGAGGTCCTCACACCCATGTGCCTACATCCTGGGATCACAACCTGGTGGGAGTGCTCCTCTCCATACACCCGCCCCCATACACCCGCCCAGGCCTGGGACTGGCAGCTCCCTGTTGGAAGGCCCGGCGCTGTAGCATTCCAGCACGGTGTCCTCTCCTCTGGAGCGGCTCCCTGCAGATTAGTGCTGAGCCAGCTTTGGACGGGGTGCTGTGGTCCAAGGTCATTTGTATCACAGTGTCTAGATGGCCTATCTTAACACATACATTCTAGCAGGTTCCACAGAAACAGAAGTGACAGAGCCCCGGTGGTTGATTTTCAGAGCTTTCTGAAGGGTATTTGTAGGCTTTTGCCTTCTCAGAGTAGATTCACTTTGTTCTTCAATGATGAAGCCAGTCATGATAGGGTGTGACAGTAAGGTAATGCCTGCAAGGGCTCATGTGGGCCACCTCCCGCACTCCAGACCTGTCACTGCTGACCTGGCCCCCAACTCTCTAGCTGGCCTCACCCACCTGCACCCCCTCTCCACACAGTGGCCGGAGTCAGCCTCGTAAAATGTTAACCTAGATCATCTTATTTCCCCACTGAAACCCCACCAAGCGCTCCTTGTTTCACCTTTGCCGTGGCCCCAGCCTGACTCCCTTCAGGGCCACCGCACTCCTTCCCCTTGCTGCCAGCACCCCAGCCACGTGCGGCTTCCAGACACTTCTCTGTGCAGGGACCTATTGCGGCCTTTCTGGGCCTCAGCTGCGCTCACCCCTCCACTCCCAGCCCACCCCTCTGCCTGCCAGTCTCGGCTTCAGCATACGTACTTTTCTCAGCAAGTGTTGCTGACCCTCTCGGTCTGAACTAGGACCGTGCATGAGCCTCTCACAAGGAAGCGCCAGATGGTGCTGGGGGTCTGGCACAGCGTCGGTGTCGGCTTGGCCGTGAGGGACTCAGGGGTGGGTAATGTGGGTTGTGCATCCGCCACTCGGCTCTGTCCTCAGTGTGACACCGCTTCTTTCCCTCAGGCCTCAGTGTGCTCTACTTCCTCTTCCTGGTCTTCCTCCTCTTCCTGAACTTCGAGCAGGTGAAGTCCATCATGTACTGGCTAGATCCAAATCTCCGCTACGCCATGAGGGAGGCGGACATCATGGTACGTACCGGTCAGTGGCTCCGGGGGCTGCTGGGCTCCGGGGTGTGGAGGGATCCCATGCACATTCCAGTGGCTCCTGCTGAGCACAGGTCTCTGGCAGGTAGGGGAGGGCGTGGCTGCCCTGAGGGACAGTCAGGGAAGCCAAGTCCTCTGGGAGCCACCTCTGGGAGCCACGGGGGTGCCAGGGAGCGTGTGAACGTGATCATCAGGCGGCCTTGGGCACTCGTTAGCTGTAGGACTTTGGGTAGCACCTATTTGGGGATTGACTGCGAACTAAAGAAGTAACATTATCCACGAGGCCAGCACGGCGCCTGGCACACACAGGTCCTCAGTGGTCTGTCACCTCCAGCCTCCGCCACGACCCTTGCCACCCGCTGCCACCAGGGGCCGCTTGTCATGATTCAGGCCATTGCGTTCAGTAGCTTCACCAAATCACAAAAAACGTCACTTTCTTCTTGGCTGAGGCTGCTCTGTGCTTTGCTGTCAGTTTTACACTGTAATGCGTTCGCTCCACGCTCCCTCAGTGCCTGATACTTGGCACAGTTTGAAGAAAGCTGGCGGCTCAGAAAGGGAGGTCAGCATTTGGGTGTCCGTCTCTGGCCCAAATGCTGACCTCCGTTTCTGAAACAGTAGGAAGGGACTTAGTAAAGGGTCCGAGAAGTCATCCTTCTACTGCAGTTGAGATTGGTCAGACCCTTCGGAATGGTGTTTCCCGACTGTATCTTTAACGCTTATAAAGAACATAAAGGCAGGAATAGGAATCCAGAAATGACTTCGGAGTCTCGGGAGGACAGTGTGTGGGAAGAGGATGGAGCAGGGCGCCTCACAGCTTCGAATGATATTGTGGTGGTTGGGGTGCGGGTGACACTGGGGCTGATTGGGGCTGTCTGCTCTGCCAGGCACGGGGCTGGGCGGTTTGTATTGAATCTATACAAACCTCACGCATGCATGGCAGACAGTCCTATCCCCATCTTCCCGAGGAGAAATAGAAGCTTAAAATAGTTAAATATTTTGCTCAGAGCACAAATTAGCAAGATCCCTTTGGCTCTAAAACCTGTACTTTCCTTTTGGACTAGTCTTCAGTTATACAGTTATAATAATAATAATAATAATAATAATAATAATAATAATTAGTGTTCTCATGCTCACTGAAGTCTGTGAAATCTTAGTGATTAGAAGAAAGATGTCTCAGATATATTTCCCCCACAATTTTCTTGGACTTAATTTTTTTATTTTATTTTATTGATTTCAGAGAGGAATGGAGAGGGAGAAAGAGATAGAAACATCAATAATGAGAGAGAATCATTAATCAGCTGCCTCCTGCATGCCTCCTACTGGGGATCAAGCCTGCAACCCAGGAATGTACCCTTGACTGGAATTGAACCCAGGACCCTTCAGTCTGCAGGCTGACACTCTATCCACTGAGCCAAACTGGCTAGGGCTTTATTTATGTTTTGTTACTGACCTTAACACAGTTACCCTGAGGTCAGGTGACATAGCATATGTGATACCCCTTCTTTGAGATGTGTAGTAAGCCTTTGTGAAATTATTTCGCTCCTCTTTTTAACCCAGCTTTTGCAGTTCAGAACAAAGCAGTTTAATTTATAAACTCTAATTAATGCTTATCCATATTTCTTTAAGAATCTAAAAATTAAAACATTTTTGTTGGGCAGGACATATATTACTTATTAAGGTCACATCAGTTCCTATTTAACATCAGAATCCTGGAAGCCAGCTGATTTCTGGAGCATCATTAATTATTCCCCTTTTTACTTTTCAACAGGAGTATGCTGTGAACTGCCATGTCATCACCTGGGAGAGGATTATCAGCCATTTCGATATATTTGCATTTGGGCATTTCTGGGGCTGGGCCATGAAGGCCTTACTGATCCGCAGTTATGGCCTCTGCTGGACCATCAGCATCACCTGGGAGCTAACTGAGGTAAGAAGGGGGCAGGCCGTCATCTGGACCCTGCAGTGCAGATAGTTTGTATGGAGGAAGAAGCTGTCCGTCAGTTCACAGTCAAGCATCCATTCTCCAGTGTCGGGAACAGAACTGCATTGAAAACGCCCCCGCAGGAATATTTTACAGCTTTGTGAGAAAAAGATAGCTTCTTGCTAACTTAAACTGTGCCTCTGTGTCACATATCTTAAAGAACATCATCCCCATTCGCCAAGGTTGCAGGTTCGATCACTGGTCAGGGCGCATACAAGAAGCAACCAATAAATCCTTCATAATAAGTAGATAAATAAGTGAAACAAGTCAATATTTCTCTCTCTCCCTTTCTCTCAAAAGTCTATCTAAAATAAATAAAAAAATTTAAAAACACACAAATGAAATAAAGCTCAAGAATGAAATTGAAATCCCAAGTGAGACAAAGAAAGGTTAGTGAGATCTGTTTAGAAGTAAATAGGTAGTTTACCCAGTAATGAGACTCCAGTTTGAAATAAATAGGATTGTGGTGTTTAGGAATTACTAGGGCATTGATGGTGCTTTGTAGCTGAAGAATGAATTTCTGATACAGCGTTACATCTCAGTAATCACACGTATTGTCTCATTTAATGAATGGAGAGAGATATATTCTTGATAAACCATTAGCAAAATGAAATTTTGGGAACTAACTCGTTAATTGTTTAGTTATTATATTACTCTTATTCATTCACAAGAGCACATTTTGGCCCTGTGCACAGCATGCTTCTCCAAGCCAGTCATTATTCTGATGCCAACCTAGAGGAGCCCAGTTCTCCAGGGAAGCTCCCCGGGCTGCCGTGTCCTCCTCGCGGCTCCCCCAGCCGCTCCCCCAGCCGCTGGGTTTCAGCAGCTGATGCTCCACCTTGTGGCTCGGGAATGTGTCTCAGGGTAGTGACCCCTGGGTCAGAGCTGCTTTGTACCTCTCGGCAGCAGGCACCTCACACAGGCACGTGCCTTTGTAATGTTTTAGTCTGTGAAATGCTTTCATGAGCAGTTTTATTTTGTAGTATTTCTTACATTACTCCAGAGTAATTCTCCTCTCTTCTATTACTTGGTAATTATATCACTTTGTAATTGTGGGGTTGCCTCCTTAGAGAACCCCAGGCAGTTTCTCTGTAATTTCAGACTTTAAAACGGGCCTTCCCACCGCAGGGCACTCTGTCCCGGACTCGGCTGTGCTGCCCTGGTTTTGAACAGCACTGTGCAGCTAGCAGACTTCTGTTCCGCCCTGGCCATTCCTGTTCCCCTTTCTGAGATGCCTCATCTCCGTCTCCCCAAGCCAGTCCTTTCTGGCCTCACTGAGCCCACCTCAGCATACCTTCCTTGCAGTCGCCATCTCTCAGGATGGCTCTCTCTCTCGTCCCCACTGTGCTCCTTTTATGTCACCATGGTAACACTTGCCACAGCCTACACTATTTTGTGTTCTAGATGAACATCTGACTCTGCCCTTGAGGTCAAGCACCTTGATTTCATTTTGTCTTGCCACCTGCTCATCATCACTGTTTCATAAAAGATGATCATTTTTGGGAATCAGTGAGTGAGTGTGAGATTTCCTGTTAAGCTTTAATTCCGTATATCATCTCATCAAGGTCTCACTTTTTTACTTTATGTTTACAGCTTCCTCCCTGTTTTACCCAAATAAACAGGGAGTGGGATATCTCTAAAACGCACAGCTTCAGTTACCACGCTGCTGATCCTGAGCGTTAGGCCAGTGCTTCGTTGGCAGGTCCGAGAACGTCTCTCCTTTACCCTCCTGAGTCCTTGTCGTGTTGCCCTTAGCCAGCACAGCTCATCAGTGGCATTTTGTAAAGAGGGACCATCATTTCTCTAAGGCCTCTCTCAGAAGATGAGCTGTCTGCTTCAGTACTGTCTGCAAACCACTCGAAATATAAAACCAAGAACCAGGTTACAAACCCTAAAAACTGACATATCAACTTTTCCTAAAACATGCATTATTATTATTATTATTATTAAAAAAATATATTTTATTGATTTTTTTACAGAGAGGAAAGGAGAAAGACAGAGTCAGAAACATCGATCAGCTGCCTCTTGCACACCCCCCACTGGGGATGTGCCCTCAACCAAGGTATATGCCCTTGACTGGAATCAAACCTGGGACCCTTCAGTCTGCAGGCTGATGCTCTATCCACTGAGCCACACCGGTTTTGGCTAAAACATGTATTATTAAAAGGAAATTTGCTCGGCTGATTTCATAAGTGAGCATCAACTTATGAACTAAGAGGTCACAGTTGGATTCCTGGTCAGGGCACACACCTGGATTTCAGGCTCAATCCCCAGTAAGGAGCGTGCAGGAGGCAGTTAATTCATGATTCTCTGTCATCATTATTTCTGTCTCTCCCTTCCTCTATGAAATAAATTAAAAATATTTTTTTTAAAAAAAGGAAACTTACCTTTATGTGTGGTACTCCATTTTTTATCTTTATGTTACCACCATCGTCTGTTGTATTCTCAGCTTTTCTTCATGCATCTGCTGCCCAATTTCGCTGAGTGCTGGTGGGACCAGGTGGTCCTGGACATCCTGCTGTGCAACGGCGGCGGCATCTGGCTGGGCATGGTCGTCTGCCGCTTCTTAGAGATGAGGACCTACCACTGGGCCAGCTTCAGGTGAGCCGCCCCTCTGGACAGCGTCGCAGCTTTCGCAGCGAACCGGAACTGCTGTCATTGGTGCAGCCTGCGATACGGTCTTCGATGACAAATAAATTATACACTAGTAATTGAAACTCATAAATGATTAGAAACCTAATTTCAAGCATTCATCCAGAAAGTACTAAGTCATTTATGATTTTCTCAAAACTCCTCCTTTGTACCTGTGTGCCTCAGCCTGCAAGTCAGGCTGCCATCGCTGGATTAATTAGTCCCCTCTCTCCAGGGCAACCCCTCAAAGCCTCCTCACACCACTGCTGGATTGATTTTTTTGAAGAATGTCCCATTCCCCATATCATTCCCCTATGACAGCTTCCCGTGGTCTTTAGGACAAAGTGTGCTTCCGTGGACTCAGCAGGGTACCTTTCTCCACACCCTCCAGGGTTCGGAGCGCCCTGAGCCCATGTATACACTCCCGCCGGCCTGGGATTGACCTGTGTTCCCATGGGCCTTCACTCTCCTGACCTGGCTCACTTCTTACGTCTGCAGGTAGTTGGGCCTTCACTCTCCTGACCTGGCTCACTTCTTAGGTCTGCAGGTAGTTGGGCCTTCACTCTCCTGACCTGGCTCACTTCTTACGTCTGCAGGTAGTTGGGCCTTCACTCTCCTGACCTGGCTCACTTCTTACGTCTGCAGGTAGTTGTCTCAGACTGTCTAGTTTAAGCTGCGCGTCCCTCCTCTGCCCCCGTGGGGGACAGTGCCTCTCTGAACCTGCTCCTCAGTTTGACTGGCAGGGACCATGCCATTGATAAGGAGGGAAAGCACGCGGTATTGATAATGAAAACAGTCCTTTTTAGTGTGTCCAAAACTTCATTGATTTAAATAACAAAATATGAGCATTTTCCAACAGTTAATTTAAAAAAATTTTTTTCAAAAGGTTTTTTTTTCATATCCCAACATATGGATAAACCATAAGGTATTTAAACAATTCCCTTTTATGAGCATTTTTCAGACTTTTCACTTTTATCAAAAAGTGGACATTTTTTAATATGTGCCTGTGCATATCTGATTTTTTTTTAATATAAATTCTTACAAGAAGAATATACCAATTTATGTTCTCACCTGTATACACCAATGAATATGTGTTCATTTCACTATTGCTTTGAATTTTATTTTTAAGCTTTGTCAATTTTATTATACATAAAATTGTGTGACATTAAATTTCTAGTGTATTTCTATTGGATTTTTCTCTTTTATTAGCGATTTTTCTGGATTAAGGATTTTAACATTTGTCATAAATGTGACTTTATTTTCCATTTTGACATCCTCTTTACATTTTTTTGTGGAAGTTTTGTCATTTAAACTTTAAAAGCTTTAAATCTTTTTGTTTAGGTTCATGTTAACCATATTTTCTTCTAATTCTTTAGTGGTTTAGTCTTTTTATTATAAGAAATTTTAGAATTCTTTCTTTAATCAGTGACTAGAAAGAATGCTTGTTAATATATTTAAGGCACCACATATATAATGTAACAAACTGTAGCTGTGCTGGATACTGCTCCAAGCAAGCTCTATAATTGAGCTTTCTATCAATCTTAGGGTAGACACTACATTTTTCTATATTAGGGATAACGATACAAAGATTTAGGTTTAGCAATTGCTGAAGGACATTTAACCATCGAACTGAATTTTAACCAGAGTCTGAATTTGTGTCAGATTGTCTGGCTCCTTAAGCCCTGACATAACACTTACCTATTTTCATATATTTATACTTCAAATTCAACTTGAGAATCATTTTGTCGGGTCAACAAACTAATCAACAGAAAATCCCATTGGTGCTTTTTAAAAAGTTCTATGGTTCTTTTTTAAAACTGCTTTTTTAAAATAGCACCAAAAGTTCTATTGGTGCTAATTTAAAAAAATCTATAGTCATTTTTGTATAAATGGCTATAGATTCACTTAAGTTGAATTAACAACTTCTTTACTATATGAAGTATTCCAAATCTTAATTAGGCCAAATTTCTCTATTTATTCCCCACTATCCCTGCATCTTTTGACGAAGTTTGGCCATTTTTAAAAAATACAGGACCTTCATAGTTCTGTTTATTTTGGAGAGTTTCTGTTTTGCCTACATGCTTGTTGATGGGTAGGTGAGTGAATGAGGAGCAAACCTGGTTTCCTTCCACTTCCCCCGCCTCCCTCCAAAGGAGTAAAGGCCTGACTTGTTTGCACTTGAGCCTTCAGCACTTAGCACGGTGAGACTTACAGATCCCTGATGTGCGTTGACACTGTTCACTGCTGTGGACCGGGTTTTGGCTCTCCTGCACTAGCGAGTCAGGGCTGGCGTGCACACCCGCTCTCAGGCCTGCAGAGTGAGCCTGCGTCCTCTAGTTGCTCTCTCTGAGCCTACATCTGAAATATGTGACTGTTTCTGCCATGGGCATATGACATTTTTAATTAAGTCAATTCTAGGATCAAAAATAAGGTTGCCCTTGCCGGTTTGGCTCAGTGGATAGAGTGTTGGCCTGCAGACTGCAAGGTTCCAGGTTCGATTCTGGTCAAGGGCATGTACCTTGGTTGCGGGCACATCCCCAGTGGGGGATGTGTAGGAGGCAGCTGATCTATGTTTCTCTCGCATCAATGTTTCTAACTCTCTATCTCTCTCCCTTCTTCTTTATAAAAAAAACAATAAAATATATATGTATATATTTTAAATAAGGTTAAAATTCGCAGCTCACTTACCTGAGGGAGAAACAGGGTGCAGTGAAGACGTGGAGACGGTGAGAATGTGGAGCATGCTCTCCTACTAAGACGCCTCGGCCTGGGAGGCAAACAGTGGTGCTAGTCGGATCCTTGCTGGCACCCTTCTCCTCCCTGCCTGGGTCCAGAACTTGGTCTCCAGTGCCTCTCAGCTCCTTTCGTTGGCATTCACCAAGCAAGGCCCCTCCTGGCTCTGCGGGGCTGGGCTCTGCGGTGCCATCATCCCGGACCTTCCCCCGGGCGTGACCCGTGCAGAGGGGCCCATGGTGCGGAGCCAGATCTCAGAGAAAGGCCTCCTCTGTGCGGGGCACTGGTTGTAAGCAGTCAACGCCGAGGCTCTTCTGTTGTTCGTTTTTTCTTGTTTTGGGGTTTTTGTTCTTCCCCTTTCTTATCTCTTCGGATTCTCACTGGAGCTGTTCTCTTCTTACAGGGACATCCACACCACCACGGGGAAAATCAAAAGAGCCGTGCTGCAGTTCACGCCTGCCAGCTGGACCTACGTTCGATGGTTCGACCCCAAGTCTTCATTTCAGAGGGTGGCTGGGATATACCTGTTCATGATCATCTGGCAGGTATGCTTTCAGATGCCCTCAGCCAGGGGAAAAATAAAACTATCCAAGAATTTAGAGGTGATGCTAGTTGACATTGCTTACCAGCTAGGTGCTTCATCATGAAGGCATTTTAAAATATGAGTCTTTGAATGGCAAATAAGGAACAAATTAAAATTTCCCTAAAGGACCTCATAGTAATCATCCATCACCCAAAGAGTTAGGTATTGGATTGCTTTTTAGAAAGATCATTTT
This sequence comes from Pipistrellus kuhlii, assembly GCF_014108245.1. Lineage (NCBI taxonomy): Eukaryota > Metazoa > Chordata > Mammalia > Chiroptera > Vespertilionidae > Pipistrellus > Pipistrellus kuhlii. The sequence goes on from NW_023425449.1 coordinate 7,669,746, forward strand.
CAGGACCAAATTAACAAATGCAAGGCTTTTTTGTTTGTTTGTTTCAAATTCAATGTGTGATTTTTAAAATTGTGTCTAGGCTGTTGCCACTTTCAGTAATTTATTTTATTTTATTTGTTTAAATATGTTTTCATTGATTTGAGAGAGAGAGAGAAATCAATGATGAGAGAGAATCATTGATCGGCTGCCTCGTATGCCTTTTACTGGGGATCAAACCCGCAACTGAGGCATGGGACCCGACCAGGAATTGAACCAGGACTGTCCCAGCAGATCACACACATGACCCAAGTGACAACTGTGTGAACCAGGAAGCATGACAAGTAGCTGGTGCCCCCAGGTGTTTCTCCTAGCACCCCAGTACCTCCCTCTTGCCCCCTGCTGGCTGATGCCCATGTTGTACCAGCTATTACAAGTCTCAATAACGACCCTTGGAAGACCCCATGTGTTCTCTGAAAATGCTTTGAACATACCAGTTAGTTTTAGTTGTAGACTTCCCATAAGGCAGTGTTTCCCAAAGTGTGGTACGCGTACCCCCCGGGGTACGGGAAGAGTTTGGTGGGGGTCCGCGTTGCACCGGAGTTTGTTGGGAATATGCACTGCACCATGCTTAAGCTGCGCCTAATTCTACGTTCTCATGAGTACTAGGGGTACTCAGCGTTACGAAAACTATAGGAGGGGTACACATATGTCAAAAGTTTGGAAAACACTGTCATAAGGGAATGAGTATATGATTATGACTTAGAATGAAGTATCAGGTTGACGGATGCCTCCTCCTTTTTCAGCTGACTGAGTTGAACACCTTCTTCTTGAAACATATCTTTGTGTTCCAAGCCGGTCATCCACTGAGCTGGTGTAGGATTCTCTTTATTGGTGGCATCACGGCGCCCACAGTGAGGTAAAGCTTTGTACGTCTCACTGCCACGTGAGCATGTTAACCTGCTTTGTATTCTCCTGTTTGGCATAAGGGAAGTCACATAAACTAGCAGATTCCCCAGGAAACTATCATTGTAAAGAATTATATGTTCATAATATGAAGAAAATGTTTTGCTCAGACGTCAGTAACAGAAGTGAATAATCAAAATAACATCATTTTCAAACCCCTTATAATCTTCAGGGCTTATTTAAAAAAAAAAAAAAATGAGTAGCAGTGATGTTGAGGTTTCCTTTTTAATGAGATTATTGAAAAATACAAATGTTTTTATGGTAAATCTGAAATCACAGATGATGTTATTTTTCTTATTTACAGTTGACATTCGATATATATTTTTTATTGTATTTGTATTGGTTTCAGAGAGGAAGGGAGAGGGAGAGAGAGACAGAAACATCAATGATTAGAGAGAATCATTGATCAGCTGTTTCCTGCATGCCCTACACTGGGGGTTGAGCTCACAACCTGGGCATGTGCCCTGACCGGGACTCAAACTGTGACCTCCTGGTTCATAGGTTGACGCTCAACCACTAAGACACATTAGCTGGGCAAAGATCTGAATTCTTTATCACTTGAATTCTTCATCAGGGTCTTTGAGGTGAAGAGATGATCGTTCATGGATGAGCTTTAGGTATAAGTGAATCCCCTGAAGTTTGATGCAAAATTCTGTGTTTTATATGCCTTTATAGATAGCTTTCATAAATCCTCAGAGTTTGTTATCTCAGACACGATGATGAACTCCTGGTTCAGGTGCAGCTTCTGAAGGGATGGGTTGAGCACATTTCGATGTGGACTGGAATGTGGCCAGTCCACATCGAAATGTGCTATAATGTAAAGTACCCTGCACTGTGGAGACCCAGTACAAACACAACATAGAGCACTTCTTTATAATGTTTTCAGTATGTTGGGTTAATTCACTTAGATTATGAAAGTGAATTTCATCTTTCCTTTTTGCATTCTTATGTGGCTATTAATTGCGTTTGTGGCTTGTCTTGTATTTCTTTTGGGTAGATGCTGTTCTAAGTCTTTCAGCTCTATATCATTGACCACCTACTTTTCTCTCTCAATCTTGTCAACTCAAAATCGTTGGCATTTAGTGACTGCAAGGTGCCATTCTGGCTTCTGAGAGCCAGGAAATATCTATGTTTTTTGCCTGGCTACCATCAGCCACCTTGGCCTGGAGTGAGCCAGAGGAGACAGTTAATGACAGCGCGGGTGACTCTCAGAATCGCCTCCATAGCGGGGGACTGAGGCACCCACTAGGGCTGCTTTGGCTCAAGGCTCTGGGAGCCTGTCCCTGGACCAAGACCATCTTTGCCAATAACCTGGCCCTTTAAACCAGGCTCCCCTCCTTACATCCCAGCCCAAACTCCTAACTTCTCACAGGGACATTCCAACAGTCACCAGCTTCCCAGTTCCTGGAGTAGAACTAGACCAGGCAGCTGGAGTATATGGAGGAGGGCAGGACATCTGTATATTCATCTGTCACAGTAACTTAATTCCACGTTGACCGGCTGGCTTACAGAAGCTCAGTGAATGCCCCCTTTGTCCTTTCAGACAGTACTACGCTTACCTCACCGACACGCAGTGCAAGCGCGTGGGGACTCAGTGCTGGGTGTTTGGGTAAGTGCCTGCCGCTGGGGAGGTTTAAAAGCTCGTTCGCCTCTACATCGCTTCTGCTATTTCTTGACCCGGTGTTGAATGCCTTTCAATGCGATTTTCCTAGGAAGGCTTGCTGATGTTTTTAGATGGCTTTCATTTGTGGAGTTTTTTTTTTTTTTTTTTAACCTTAGTTCTTTTTATTCTCAGAAGGTGAAGTATAAAATACAGTGAATTAGATAATTACTTTATAATTCCTTTAAATTAAGATAGATTGGAGAAACCAAGGTGGCAGCGTAGGTAAACAACTGGTCTGCCGCCTCGCACAACAATTTCAAAATTAAAACTAATATACAGGACGTCTATCACCCAAAAACACGGGAAGGCTGGCTGGAAGAGAAAGGAGTGCAAGAGCTGAAAAGCAGAGGAGCCTCGGTACCGATGCATGCGAATCGGGCTGGTGGCAGGCGACTGGGCGCGCGGCCTTTTTTTTTCCAACCCAAAAGGAAACAAGCTCCTGATCACTTTGAAATCCAGTTTCTGGGGTCACGTGGGGGACCCAGACGCCTATGGGGAGAAGCTGGACTGTCGGCCATTGGGTCCGAAAGTGAGGGCGACTCTCTTGCAGAGGTGAGAGCAGCAATCACTGTTTACTGTGCTGGATCGCAGGGACGCGGGGACTTGGGAACATGGAAGGGCAGAGACAGCTGACTGCAGCCATCACTGTTAGCCACGCCCCAGCCAAGTGACGTTCTGAGACCCCGCCCCACCCTGAAGCCCCGCCCACCCATTCTACAGACCTGCCCGAGCACCACAGAGCTGCTTTTGCATATAAATGGCCTATATTGTGGCAGCTTAACGAAATAAACTGCAGCTCCAGCAACAAAACCGCCAAGTCCCAAGCAATCAGGAGAAAACTGTAGTTCTTGTGGTAGCCCCTGCTGGGTGGCCTCAGACAGTAGCTGAACTGCTCCCCATTAGATCCAGAAACTAGTGTATCTAGTGGTCAGTGTGAGATGACACTAGATTTCAACTACTCTCATAAGGGACACATTCAAGAGACAGACTCCCCTATCCCGGCCAAAACTTTGAGGACCTAGGCTCATACAGGTGGAGTCCGGACTGTAGAGAAAGGCACCTGGAGACTCAGAGTCTGGGAGACTAGGGGAGGCAGGACCTGCAGTGGGCAGAGTCTATAGTCACATGCGAGTAAGTGCTCACAGAGAGGTCTGACGACGGAGGTTGCCTCAGTTTCTCAAAAGCAGAAGGAATCAGAAGCTCCAGACTACAGAGACCCAACCCAATTCTGGGCAAGCCCCTGGAGCACCCACGCTTTTGCATGGGGAATCTGAGACAGGCAGAAACTCAGGGGAGCAGCAGAAGGCAGAGGTCAGAGGCTTGCACACAAGGGCAGGGCTGACGGGAAGCCAAGACTGTCAGCTCAACCCTGAGACTCTGCCCCATCCAAGCTGAGCACAGAGACTTTTGCAATTTTGCAAGTCTGATCCTATAAGACTGTCTCCAATACAGAAGGTATCCCGGAGTAGACACAGCTGGTACATCCAATGGGCCTGAAGGTCAATTCCTCCCAGTGATACCAACAACAATCAAGTCTTAACTACAACAAGGCTGTACACGCAGTCCACAAAGGAGAGCACCAACAGTGTCTACCTCAGGTAACTGGGGAGGCTGACCCACTGGGCCATATAGGACACCAAACACACAAAGTGATCCTACCAATTCTGGGAAGCAGCAAAAATGCTGGGACAAGGAAATAGATCTCAAACGAAAGAGAGGGAGAAGAACAAAAGACTGGATATAGAGTTCAAAACCACAGTTATAAGGTTTTTCAAGAATTTCCTAGAAAAGACCGATAAAATAAATGAGACCTTTGAGGATATGAAAAGGGATCAAATAGAAATAAAGCATACACTGACTGAAATAAAAAAAATTATACAGAGTCCTAAAAACAGACCGGAAGATTGCAAGAATCAAGTCAAAGATTTGGAACACAAAGAGTCAGAGGACACTCCCCCACAGAAGTGAGAAGAGAAGGGAATCCAGAAAGTTGAAGATAGTATAAGAAGCCTCTGGGACAACTTCAAAGGAACCAACATCAAAATTATGGGGGTCCCAGAAGAAGAGATAGAGCAAGATACTGAAAACCTATTGGAAGAAATAGTTACGGAAAACTTCCCCCACCTGGTGAACGAAATAGACTTACAAGGACAGGAATTGCACAGAACCCCAAAAAAAGGAATCCAAAGAGGACCACACCAAGACACATCATAATTAAAATTCCAAGAGCAAAAGACAAAGAGAATATTAAAAGGAGCAAGAGAAAAGCAGTTAGTTAGCTATAAAGGAGCACCCATACAATTTTCAGCTGATTTCTCAACAGAAACTATGCAGGCTAGAAGGGAGTGGCAAGAAATATTAAAAGTGATGAATAGCGAGAATTATTCCCCCAACCCTGCCAAAAGCCCTGGACCCAGGCTCAACTAAGATTACTGTAGCCAGCAAAGTTATCATTCAGAATTGAAGGGCAGATAAAGAGCTTCACAGATAAAAAGCTAAAGGAGTTCATCACCACCAAACAAGTATTATATGACATGCTGAAAGGTATTCTTAAAGAAGAAAGAAAAGAAAAGAAAAGAAAAGAAAAGAAAAGAAAAGAAAAGAAAAAAGAAAAAGAAAGATAAAAATTATAATTAACAAATACATATATATCAACAAGTTAATCTAAAAACCAAGTGAATTAAAAATCTGAGGAACAGGTCTGCATAGCTAGTCTGTCCTGTTGTTCACAGCTTCCATAACCCGGGGCTGTCACATCTATCAAGTATAAATTGAATGCAAATCAAAACGACAATGTGGTATCATCTCACACCTGTTAGAATGGCTATCATCAACAAATCAACAAACGACAAGTGTTGGTGAGGATGTGGAGAAAAAAGAACCCTCGTGCACTGCTGGTGGGAATGCTGACTGGTGCAACCACTGTGGAGAACAGTGTGGAGTTTCCTCAAAAAACTGAAAATGGAACTCCATTTGAACTCAGTGATTCCACTCTTAGTAATATAACCTAAGAAACTGGAAACCCAATAAGAAAGGATATATGCACCTCTATGTTCATAGCAGCACAATTTACAATAGCCAGTATTTGGAAACAGCCTAGGTGCCCATCAGCAGATGACTGGATCAGAAAATTATGGTGCATCTACACAATGGAATAGTATGCTGCCATAAAAAAGAAAGAATTCTTACCATTTGCAGCAGCCTGGATGGAATTGGGTAACATCATGCTAAATGAAATAAGCCAGTCAGTGAAAGAAAAACACCACATGATCTCACTCATTTATGGATAATAAAGAAAATTATAAACTGTTGAACAAAAAGATAGATACAGAGACAGTAAAGCATCAAACAGAATGTCAAATTACAGTGGGAAGATTAGGGAGAGGTGGGGGAGATAAGAGATTGACTGAAAGACTTATGTGCATGCATAGAAGCATAACCAATGGACACAAAACTCTGGGAAGAGAGGGCATGCATGGGAGTGGGGTGGGGGGACAATGGTAAGATGTGTACACATGTAATACCTTAATAAAAAATGAAAAGAAAAAAAAGGGATTTAAAAATAAATAAATAAAATGTAAATTGAATCATAGTGATTCCTAGGGGGCCTGCAACCCATGTTCCTCTAAAACTCAATGCTGCCCCTCCCCTCACTCTGGGCCGCCCCACTGCCCCCCTTCCCACCCAGTCTTTGCTCAGTGGTCATCCCCACTGAGAAGGCCACATGCATGGACACTGGCTTAGCCCAGAGTCCTTAGCATAGGAGCAAAGCACTTCCTAAAACTGGTGACTGACAAGTTCAGGCCATTATGAAGTCAGCTGTGAGGTCCGGACCTTCTATTAAACATATATGTGTATATATGATTATGTAGTATATGTAATACACACACACACACACACACACACAATTGGCCAATATGGGGATCAGGGGCATCAACCCCTGAAGTTGACAATTTGCATATCACTCTTAACGCCCCCAAACGTAACTGCTAGTCGCCTGCTGTTGAACAGAAGGCTTTCCGATGACATAAACAGTGAGCACATATCTCTATGCTATATGTATTGTATATGCACTCTTACACTAAGCTAGAGAAAAGGAAGTGTTACTAAGAAAACCATAAGGAAAATACATTTACAGTATTTATTGAGATAAGTGGACGCACACAGTCCAAACCCGTATTGTTCAGGCGTCAGCTGTGTTTTATGTGGGAAGTGCAGTGGGGTAGAACGGTGTCATTTTGTGGGGGACCTGCTACCGCTGTTTGGGGTGGAAATCCTGCGCACTTCTTAATGGAATAATGCATTTTTTCTGGGAAGGTATATGCTCTGATACTGGGAATTTAACCTCTTATTCTTTGTTACAGGGTCATTGCTTTCCTGGAAGCTATTGTTTGCATAAAATTTGGACAAGATCTCTTCTCTAAGACACAGATACTCTATGTTGTGCTTTGGCTTCTTTGCGTGGTAAGTCATTACTTTTCTTACCCAAAGGGTTAGCTAAACTCCCCACACCTCTTTTGTGTACCAAGGTTTCTTAGAAGTTCATAGACAGGATATTCCATTTGTAATAACCTAGGGATGGTCACCAGTCTCAAGTTCAAGAATAAACGCACAGAACCACATGGCAGGCGGAATGGGTGTCCTTCGCGGGTCCCGGTCAGAGTCCTCTGCAGGCGCCTCGTACATGCATTCATTTTACTTATAACGGGAATTCATCTACACACGCAGAGCATCCCTGCAGCTCCATCGTCCTCGGACCCTTCCCTCACCTCTGATGGGAAGTGAGAGCTTACCTCGCTTACACATTGCGACTGTCCTCCTTAACGTAGGTGTTTTATTGTTTTGGAGAAAAGTCTTATTTTACATGTAAGCTTAGGATTCTTTATTCACGTGGTCTAGAAGATTAATTTGCACTCCTTTATAATCACTGAGAATTCTAATGTGTTTGGACCTAGATAGAGTAGATGACCCTTATGTACCCATTATTGATTCAGTTCCAACAATTACCAGCTCACAGCCAGTTTGGTTTCCTTCTGTGTCCTACTCATTATGTCCACCCCAAATTATTTTGAAGCAGATCCACCTGTAATATTTCGGGATGTATCTCTAAAAGAAGAAAAAAAAATGCCTTTTTTTGTTTGTTTATTTAATGCAACCACCATATCATTATTACATTTGAAAAAGCATTAGCAATAATTCCTTAACATTATCAAATATCTAATCAAAGTTCGGATTACTGACTTAAATTTCGGATTGCTGTTCTTAAATTTTGTATCAGGAAAATGTATTTGAATCAGTACCCACCTTTAACAATCGTTGGCATGCCTCTTTAAGTCTCTTTAATTTATAATTCCCTTCTATCTCTTGCTCTCTCACCTTTGCAGTTTACTTGTTGAAGAAACCAGTTCCTTTGTCCTGTAGGTTTTCCCACGGTCTGGATTTTCCTGATTTCATCCTGTATGTAATGGAATAGATTTCTTTGTCCTCTATATTTTCTATAAATTGGTAGCTGAATCTAGAGGCTTAATCAGATTCAGGTCTTATTTTTTTGCAAGACTAAACTTTGTATTTTTAAGTGTTTTTTGTTGCCTTTCACGGTTTCTATTTTTGGGGTTACTTGTGAGAAATGCTAACTGTGCCAGGGTACCTGGGGCCGGTTCTGCCCTGTGTTAGCTCGAACAACCAGAGGAAACAATGGTTTCCTTTGTACTGAAACTCCAGAGTTCACACTCTGCCTCCCTGAGCATCCATGCAGGGATAGGGAGGAGAGGTGCAGATGGGCGTGGAGATTGTAACAAGTGCTGTGACCGCAGGTGTGTGACCTGTAGTGTGGCTGACTGCCTCACCTGGTGCCAGGGGGATCACAGAGAGTGGAGGCAGGGGGACTCCTGGGACGTGGGCAGGTGTCCAGCCACCCCCTCGACCCCTCAGTGCATCCGTGACCTCCGACCGTGCCCAGGAAGCCTGCTCTGGTCACCCCACCTACAGGGACCCCACAGTCTCTGCTTAAGTTGTAGAGACCTGCTCTCTGTTTTACTTATGAACTTCACATAGGCCTCCTTACCTTGGTGATTTGGGATTTGCATTGGTGTCTGTGACTGTGTAAGGACACGAAGCACTTCTGGTCCTCCCTTCGACCTCCCCCACTTAGCAGGGTTCCTGCGTGTTTGTTCTTCCTTCACACATTTCCTGAGTGCTCGTCACGCTGCACCCGGTGAGGGCGCCCACAGGTGGATGGTGGGATGAGAATTAGTGCTCACCCTGCGCAGACGCTGTTCTGAGCCCTGCTCATGAATGGCACAATTCTCTACGCGGTGAGGGGAGGCACTATTAGCCCTTTTATTGGTGAATGAATAAAGGCTCAGGGAGGTTCATACTTGCCCCAGTCACACAGGGTAAGTGGCAGAGGGTGCCCCTCCAAGGGTCTCCACATCGGGACGGGAATTATCTGTACAAAGGGATGATGTTAACGTGTGCTAAGCATCACGGAGGACTTGTACACGGAGCTGAAGGAGCGCTGGAGAGAGCACATAGGAGGTGGGAGTTGGCCGGGGCTCCCAGGAGGTAATGAGTGAGCAGGACTGAGGGGTCCCGTGAACAGCTCTCCCATCCCTCAGGTGCCCGCTCCTCTCCTCTGTCACTCTCTGGTCTGCAGGTCACCAGGTGCTAGTCATCCACCCAGGTGGCTCAGCTCCACCCTCTTCCCGCTGCCCGTGTAGCCGTCCGCACACCAGGTTCTCCATCCTGCCCTTCAGATCCATCCTCCACACTGCCGCCCCCGGGTGATCTTCCCGAATTCCAGTCCCAACCCTTTCCCTGCTCGGAATCTCAATCTCCCCCTGTTGTCGGGGGCTGGAGAGGCCCAGTCGTACAATGTTGTCCTCCCCGCAGAAGGAGGGAGAGAGAGCGGAAGGAGGACCTGCAGATCAGAGGAGCAGCATCGATCGGATCGGCTGCCTCCTGCAGGGCCCCAACTGGGGACCAAGCCCACAGACCCGGCTGCCTGTGCCCTGACGGGAAGTGAACTGTGACCTCCTGGTTCATAGGTCAACACTCAACCACTGAACCCACCAGCTGGGCTCATGGCCATTTCTAAAGATCAAGATTGATCTCAAACTCAGGAGTGAGGCCAACACGACTCACTACAGGCATGTTAAGTATGTGCACCGGCCTCCCACGTGACTGCGAGGAACGGAGCCCTCCTCTTCCGCTCGCTGGGGGAGAACATGCTGGGACGGTAGGTTAGCTTAGCGGCTAGACCAGCGGGAGAGAGGGTGGCCTGCTGGCCTCAGCGGGTGTCGGTGCGGTGAGCTGGGACCTGCGTTGTCCTGACCTGGAGGCCGCCTGGTTTGACACCCTCAGTGCCGGCACAGCCTTGGCGCTCATCCCACACGTTTTTCTCCTCTTTCTTATTTTATTTCCTTTCTTTAAGCAAAATCTGTACAGTTGCTGTTTTAAATTTAGGCCTTGACATTTTTAGTGGGTACTTGCCTAGATTTCCACAGGTGTGATTGCAAACCCCAAATTATAAGCTTTTGTCTCCTGGGACGAGTGCTGTGCTGATAAGCAGCTCCCCCCCTGTCTGCTCAGCCTGCCCCCTGCAGAGTTGTCTGCTGAGCTGCCCTCCCAGGGCTGGGGTGGGGCTGGGGACTGAAGCAGATGAGCCTCTCACACCTGCCCTCTGGTGGACAAAATTTGAAATGACAGCGCAGCCCTCACTTCCCATTGGCCTAGTGGAGTGACCTTTCTCTGGGCTGCCTCCCCACTCTGCTGCATAGCCACCTACTGGTCTCAGAAGGAGGGACCCATCCTCCCAACCTTCGGTGAAGCGTAGATGGCCTGTTTTGCTCCTTGGAAAGGACCTAGCACATACAGAGGCCAATACGCTGCACACTCTCCCACTCTCCCAAACCTTGAAGGTGGTCCTTCAGTGGGTGGTGTATGTTAGAAATCTGAGCGTGTGCTAGAATGTGGTAAAGATGAGAAGTTTTTCTTTTATAGTTTTAATACATCCGTTCATTGCCTAGTTTTTTGATGGGGGAATGTGAGCCTTTGTTCTTTAGGTCTCACATCTGTAGGTGGATGCCAAACAATCCAAACTGCATGTGGATTTAATGTAAATGGCCTGGTGTCCTGTGGGTTCCATGTTCCCTCCATCAGGCTGCTCTTCCCACTTCCCTGGTCCCCCCAGGCTCTTAGTTATTCACAGATACTTAGGAAAGATTGGTAACGTAAAGGAGCTGGGCTGAAGCTAAACTACCAGCCGTTGTGCAGAGATTTCACCCTGCCTCCCGCACTGGGGCGCCTCCCTCCCTCCCTCCCTCCGGGGCAGGGCTGATGCTGGATGCTGTGGGTATTGGCTGTTCCTGTGGTGCTTTCCCTTCTGGGGCTGGGTGAGTGGAGGGCTAGCGGGCAGAGATGCGAAGATGAACGGGCATGAAGCCCTGTTTATCCCGACAGCCATCCCTGCGCCTTGGGAGGGGGGTATTCGTAGGCCTGGGTTCTGGCTCCCGTTCGGCCGCACACGCGCTGTGTGTCCTCCTCAGGGTTGTGAAAGGAGAGACTCGATATGAATGAGCTGTGTGGTGACCCTTGTAGCTCTGAAGCTACGGTTCTCAGAAACAGCGAAAAGCGTTCCCCGGGAAGAGAAGCTCCCGTGACGCCACGCCTGTTCCCACGCCGGGCCGAGGTGTGGGTCCTCGGCGGGAAGGCGGGTCCGGCCGGAGGCTGGGCGGTGAGAACGGCGCCTGAAGAAGGCGTTCTGTCAGAGGAAGTGGACAGGGCCTTTTTACTTCTCCTGACTTGCCTGTCTTCCCAAGCAGCAAAATCAAAAGCCGCCAGAACCGGGGCCAGCGTGGGCCACCGAGGCAGTGGGCACCGGAAAGGCTGTGCAGGCCGGGCAGCAGCGGCCGGCGTGCTCCCCCGGCTGTCTGCCCCGAATGCTTCCAGTCCGGGACCCAGACAGCGAAACTGCCCTTGTGCAGAGGCCCTCTTCCCCTGGGCGGCGACAGACGGATCCTCACGACCCTCCCCGGGGACAGGGCGGCCTGGGCGAACCCTGTGTCCTGAGCAGAACGGGGTTCGTTCCGCTAGGAGAGCCACAGTCGGGGCTGCTCGCATAGCCTCCCGGCAAAGCCTCTGCGATGCTCCAGCTCCGCTCCGCCCCAGCCGCCTCCTGTGAACTCCCGCGGACACCCGGGCTCTGGGCGTGGGTCTGCACAGCAGCGCTGACCACACGTGCCGTTTCCCTTGCAGGCCTTCACCACCTTCCTGTGCCTGTACGGCATGGTGTGGTACGCCGAGCACTGCGGCCACCGAGGAAAGGTAGGCGGGGCGGGGCGGGGCGGTGAGCGGGGCCCGGGCGGGCTCCTGGGAGGACACGGGCCTCAGCCTGTGGGCACCCGACCAGCCCGCTTCCCTCCCGGCCGGTGGCTGTGTCTGCTGTAACGCCTTGTCCATATGCCAGCATATTCACCCTCCTCTGGAAGAGGTTTAGGACTTGTTTGTTTGTGTCAAGCATGTGGGAGAGCCCGGGTCACTTTTGGGAAGGCTGCCTCTGATCCCCAGCCCTTCCACTTTGTCCCGCCTCCTCCTGGGCCCAGCCCGGGATTCTCCCTGTGATACGCCTGCCCGCCAGCCCGCCCCCAGTAGATGCAAGGATTAGCGAGAGGATGGGTGTATGCGGGCTTAAAGCGCTAGAGCAGTCCTGTCAACTGTAATTTCTTTTTTTTAAGTAACACCTTTCGCTCTTTATTCATCATACCTTGAGTCTAAGGAACAAAAAGTAACTTTCTAGAAGCGTATCCTGCATCACCCGGGAGATAACCTTGGCTTCCTAGCTGAGAATAGAAGCTGGAGGAGGTCCTGGCCTGGGTGTGGTGACCGAGCCGCTGGGGAGGGCAGGGCCTGTCACCCGCCCGCCCAGGGAGGTCCCCACTCCTCACCCAGCCGCCCCTTCTCTCCGCAGACTTACTCCGAGTGTGAGGACGGCAGCTACAGCCCGGACATTTCCTGGCCTCACGGGAAAGGCACAAAAGGTACCTCTGTTCTGCTCACTGCCTAAAACTTCCTGGGTCCTGCCCTGCCCGAGGCCCAGAAAGGACACTGAGGGCCAGCATTTCGCTTCTGTGTGCTGACAAGCATGTGCTCGGACGGTCTCAGGCTCATCGGCGCCTCCGTTCCTTTAAGGAACATGCATGTACTGGCAGGCTCTGCCCAGGAAGGATCATGCATGTGCTGGCAGGCTCTGCCCAGGAAGGAACATGCTTAAGAGGAGGCGCCGATGGTTCTGCCTCCTTTGAGGCAGGCAGGCGTCACGGCCCCACGTCTCAGCTTCCCCCGGGAGTGTTCTCCCTCCGGCTTTAACCTGAGTTAAAGGCTTAGGAAGGCCCGTGTCCCGAGAGGAACGCCTTTCTGAAGGGGTAGATGGGTGGCCCATTTGTCCCAGAGGCAGGCGGCAGGAGAGGGATGTCAGCGGTGAAGTCAGGGATCTCCTGCTGGCCTCTCTCCAAGGAGCGTTTGGGGAAGATTTGGGGCCACTCGTTATTTTAAAGAATTAGGGACGCGAAATAATGGCACTGAGACGCCCTACTGGACAGCAGTTCCTCTGAGCCCACTGGGAGGCCTGACTGAAGGCGAGAACCAAGCCTGGCCGAGGTTCAGCTCCGAGAGTCACTGCCCAGAGGATCTCCCCAGAAAGAACGGGGAGAGGAAGGCGGTGTCCTGGCTGCCCTCCCGAGTTCTTTGGGGTTCAAGCCTCTCCGAGCTCTCCCTCCGGATGACACTGGCATACACCCCCCTGCACTGGCGCGCACACACACACACACCCCACGCCCACACACACACACACGTTGAGATGGTTTCAGAGTGGTAAAAGTCCTGTGGACTAAGCCAGATGCCCCTTATCGTGGAGGCCAGCACCCTCTGAGCTTCCTTCGTGGTGGTCTCAGGTGGAGCCCCCCTGGGGCGGGGGCTGAGCCCGGGACAGACAGCCTTCTGGCTTGGCCGTGAGGCCAGGAGATGGCCATGTACATAGCCCGAGAGCAGAGCCTACCCAATGCCAGAAAGTTGGCTGACCTCCCAAGCCTTACACATCTCTCCCTGGAGCGTCTCTCCCACACACCCCGCCATCTCCCAGGCCCTCCCTCCGCCCTACAGTGCAGGCTGATTGACTGCTCAGCACTCAGCTGGCTAGAGGTCTTTCTCTGAAACACCCCCCCCCCCCCCCCAGCCTGACAGCGAGGTGGTGCTGTCCTCGTAGGCGGCGCCTCTTGAGGGCAGGTGATATCTTCGCTGCGTGGCTCCAGCCCTGTTTGTCCTGAGCAGATCTGTGAAGTGGCCTCCAGGTCACATGACGGAGGGCATGTGATCTGTTTAACCTTGTAAAGCCAGCAAGCCTGTCCAGTTTAGGGGTTTGGAGATGGGTGTGTAGCGAGTCCAGGTGAGGGAACCTGGATCGCGCACTCTGGCTGCGAGGGTAGACTTGACCCCCATGCGGTTTCCCTTTTCATTGCCCTCCCCTGTGCTTTGGTTTCATTCGTGCGCTCACTTCTGGCTCCATCACCTCACCCTGCACATCATGCGAGTGTAGGAATTCTCGGGGCCGCCACCCCATTTCCCCCCAGGCTGTGTGCTCTGGGGCTCAGCTCCGGGGCCTCCCTGCCTTGCCTTCATTTATATATTAACGAGGCCACTAGGTGGCGCGCAAGGACCAGTGGAAGAGCCCGCCCTTCACCCCCCGGCCGGGCGGCTGGGCAGCCACAGCCCTGAGTGAGCCACGGTGTCAGTGACCGTTCGTTCCTCTGGCAGGTTCTGAAGACAGGCATCCAGGCAACAGCGAAAGCCACTCTTCCCGAAGGAGGAACCGACATTCCAAGTCCAAAGTCACCAACGGCGTTGGGAAGAAATGAAAGACCCGGTTGGTCCGAGGTGTCCGGAGAGTGCCTAGAACGGAGAGGGACTCCGGTCATTGCACCCCCCGCCAGGAGGGCACGGACGGCGCGGACGGAAGAGGAGAGGGGACCCCGGGGGTGTCACTATCTGAGGGCGTCAGTCTTTCCCACGGCCACGGCCACGGCCACGGCCACGGCAGGCAGGCGCTGCCCGGGGCCCTGTGCCGAGGCGGGTCCCTCCTCCAGGTCCGCACTTGGCACGCGGTCACCAGCAGCAAGCGGGACACGGGTTCGAAGGAAAAAGCCGCTGCCCTCACCGCTGCCAAGAGCCACGCGTCCCTCGCCAGGGGGATGGCCTCAGAGCTGATGGCCCCGGGCGTTAGGAACCTGCCTTCCCACTCCATTGGTTTACACTCAGGCCGCCTGTCTGTGTTTTATTTTGTTGTTTATTTTTAAGTCCGGATGCTTGACCGCCCTCAAGCCACTGCTGGAGCTGAACTGGGGAGGGCCCGTCTTGTAGGCGAAGGGAAAGGAGGGCTTTTGCGTTACTGAGCAGCCACCCTCACCCCCCTGTTAGGCCTGACACCTCCCAGCAGGTGTGACCCAATCTGAGGGGAGGGCAGCCGCCTACCAGGGGCCTGGGCTTCTGGTCGGAACCAGTTTGGTCCCGGTGGGACCCTCCCCGGCCACACTCCCCCACAGTGCACTCAGCGGGCCTGCTGGGGGCCGCCCCTCCGCAGCCAGGTGCCTTTGCCGTTCGTTGTTTCCTCCGTGGCGTGTCGCTGACATTGTCTCTTGCTCCGTGTGAGGTGCTGGTGAGTGCTCCCTTCTCCACACCAGGCTCCCCCCTCTGCCAGCGCCTGTTTCCAGAAAAACAATCCACATTAAAGCCTGTCCAAGACCTGTCTGCCAGGTGCTCACTCTCTGCCTCCTCTGGTCTGTTCCCTGCTTATCAGCAACCCGTGCCCTTACAGGGACCCTAGGAGCAGGTGGCTGTGAGTGCTCTATGTAGACGTATAGACACCCGCGGAAAGCAGCCTTCTGTTCCCTCCCTCGCAGAGCACGAAGGTTTCCACGTCTTTTCTCCCGCTAAGGGAACCTTTAACCGTGGGAGTGTCACGTTTTCCTTTTTCTGCAGAAGAATTCCGGGTGAAGGGGCTCAGAGAGTCACGCAGGCGGGTCACGGCCTGGGTCTGGGCCTCTGGCGGCACTTGGCTGAGGGTCAGCGAGGAAGGGCCGCCACGGGGGCTGCTGTGTGCGGTGCGGGCCGCGGCCTTGGGAGCCCCGAGGCGAGGCAGCGAGCTGCTCGTCTCAGAGCTGTGCCCGCCAGCCCGGCTGGTGTGGCTCAGTGGTTGAGCACCGGCCCATAAACCAAGAGGGTTTCTGGTTGGGTTCCTCAGGGCACATGCCCAGGTTGTGGGCTCCACCCCCAGGAGGGGGTGTGCAGGAGACAGCAATTCATGTTAGTCGGAGTTTCCGTCTCCCTCTCCCCTCCTCTTTTTCTAAAAACCAATTAAAAACATTAAAAGAGAGAAATGCGCCCGGGGATGTTGGAACCCCCGCGAGCAGGCCTCTGGGAAACAGGCGGGAAACACGGTGTCGGGTGAATGGAGGTGAATGTGATTTCTGCACTTCGCTGGCCGCACTGAGGACTTCTGCGTCTCCCACACACGTCTGCCTCCTCCCACACACGTCTCCTTCCTCCTACACGTCTCCCTCCTCCCCATGTCTCCCTCCTCCCACACGTCTCCCTCCTCCCACACATATCTGCCTCCTCCCACACATGTCTTCCTCCTCCTACACGTCTTCCTCCTCCTTATGTCTCCCTCCTCCTACACATGTCTCCCTCCTCCCGCACATGTCTCCCTCCTCCCGCACATGTCTCCCTCCTCCCACACGTCTCCCTCCTCCCACACATATCTGCCTCCTCCCACACATGTCTTCCTCCTCCTACACGTCTCCCTCCTCCCCATGTCTCCCTCCTCCTACACATGTCTCCCTCCTCCCACACATGTCTTCCTCCTCCTACACGTCTCCCTCCTCCCCATGTCTCCCTCCTCCCGCACATGTCTCCCTCCTGCACATGTCTCCCTCCTCCCCATGTCTCCCTCCTCTCGCACATGTCTCCCTCCTGCACATGTCTCCCTCCTCCCGCACATGTCTCCCTCCTCCCGCACATGTCTCCCTCCTCCCGCACATGTCTCCCTCCTCCCGCACATGTCTCCCTCCTCCCGCACATGTCTCCCTCCTCCCGCACATGTTTCCCTCCTCCCGCACATGTCTCCCTCCTCCCGCACACGTCTCTCTCCCGCACATGTCTCCCTCCTCCCGCACACGTCTCCCTCCTGCACATGTCTCCCTCCTGCACATGTCTCCCTCCTCCCCATGTCTCCCTCCTCTCGCACATGTCTCCCTCCTGCACATGTCTCCCTCCTCCCACACATGTCTCCCTCCTCCCGCACACGTCTCCCTCCTCCCTCCCGGGGCCACTCCCAGAGCGGCTGCGGGTCTGTTCTCTGGGGCATCGGGCCTGGAGCCTTCAGCTCCTCTGGCCAGTGATAGCTGGGGAACAGCTCAGGCCCACCCGAGAGGCACCTGTTCGCACCGGTTAGCACCGGGTGCTCCTCTTAGCCTTCTCCAGGGAGAAGAGCTGTAAGTGCCGGGGTGTGCTGGGGTGAGCGTTGACTCGGACTTCGCTGTGGGCTATGCAAAAAGCGAGTACACACGAGACCGTTTTCCTCAGCCTCCGTACGGAACGGCCAGGAGAGTCCTCGGATCCTCCCCAGGCCCTTCCTTGGAGTTTACGCTCTTCCGGTAAGCACTCCTGGCTCCAGTGGGTACGAGACCAGTGCTTTCCCCGACTGGCCAGCCCCTCCGAGCCGCTCCTCCCGGAAACGATACAGTGGCTTTGGGCTGCTTTCCCCACCCGTTCCCATGGAAACGGACCTCGCGCTGATGGAAAGGGGATGCACGTTTCAGAGACCTCGTTTAATATGGGACGTTATTTGATTGCAAACGAGCACACCCTCCTGACTTACAGACCGCCCTAAAAGCCACTGTTTCCGACGGACTGCGGGAAGGCTGTTTGATGTGTTTTCCTCCTCAAGCAGCATTGCCCTGCGTGGTAGCCACTCCCCCGTCTTGTCACCGGGTCTTCCCGCGGCCCCTCGGGCTTCTCTGTCCGCCCCTTTGTAAACGCCCTGCACACCCCCCCCACAGCAGGGCCGGGCCGGCTCCCTGGCCCGTTAGACAGTTTGACAATACAGGACACCCTGTAAACGCCCGTCTCATTTCCGCTGGGGCTTGTGCTGGCCCAGGAGAAATAAAATAACACCCTCTGCCAGATGCATCCGTTCGCACCTGGGAGCCTCCCTCCGAAGCTGCCTCGAGGCCCTTCTAAGGGAGGCCCCTTGTGAGGACCCGCCTCCGGGACGGACCGCTGTTCTGTGTGCGATCCTGCAGGCAGGCAGGCCCTGGCCGCGGAGGCTGGCGCAGGAGAGAAGGCCAGGCCCGAGGTGGGGGAGAGAACACATGGGAAGGCAGGCTGGCGTGAGCACTGCACACGGGCTCGCCGGCGTGCTCTCTGTGTTCTGCCGGGAGCTCCCGGCCGACAGTCCGGCAGGTGGGCTGCCTGGGTAGCCTGGTGGTTGCTAAGGAAACCGGAGTCCCATAGGCAGGCTCTGTCATCTCCCGTTTGTATGATTCAGACCAAGGAGAGCCATCGGGGTTTCATCGCAGACCCACCTCTCCTTGGGGTGTGTCGCTGGGAGAATCAGGTGTGGGGTTTTGTGCTCCGGGGGTCGGCGTCAGTCAGGGCGAAGGCCGCCCTGCCTCAGTCTGCTGGCCCATAATTGGATTCTTACAGCACTTCCCGTGTCACATTTTATTCCAAACCCGGTGCCACAGCAGTCACAGGTGACCTGTGACCATTGCAGATGAAGTAAACATTTCATTTTTTTAAATATATGTTCTATTGATTTTTTTACAGAGAGGAAGGGAGAGGGATAGTGAGAAACATCAATGAAAGAGAAACATCGATCAGCTGCCTCCTGCACACTCCCCACTGGGGATGTGCCCACAACCCAGGTACATGCCCTTGACCGGGATCGAACCCGGGACCCTTGAGTCTGCAGGTCGATGCTTTATCCATTGAGCCAAACTGGTTTCAGCTGAAGTAAACATTTTTTTTAAATATATATTTTATTGATTTTGTACAGATAGGAAGGGAGAGAGATAGTTAGAAACATCAATGAGAAAGTCATCGATCAGTTGCCTCTTGCACACCCCCTACTGGGGATATGCCCGCAACCAAGCTACATGCCCTTGACCGGGATCGAACCCGGGACCCTTGAGTCTGCAGGCCGATGCTTTATCCATTGAGCTAAACTGGTTTCGGCTGAAGTAAACATTTTAATTGAACTTTGATGCAGTACATACTTAAGGCTTTTTCATTTTGCGGTCTGTGAATTTAAAGGAACTGTGAGTGTCTATAAAAAGAGGGTGTGAACTTGTAGATTGTGGGGATGCTCAGAGGGACGAGTGCCCCTTGCCTCCTGCTTCCTGAAGACAGCGATAATCCACTCACAGCCTCACTGGACAGCCTGTCCGACGTCCCTCTGGGCCCCGGTGGGGCGGTTTTGAAGCTGAGACCTTTGCTGTCATAACCTAACACAAGGATGTGCACAGGTCCAGGGATCCCCAAGGCTCAGGGCTGAGCTGTTTATGCATCTTAATACTCAGGTTGAAAACCGACCTGGTGGCGGGGCAGTGACAGGCACGCCTCCCACCTGCAGTGTTGGCACAGGGGATGCCCAAGCACCCGACATGATCTCCTGGAGCAGGGAGACCGGCGTTGGCAAATCCACCCCCTTCTCATAAACGCAGTGAGGACAGCGTCATCACTCAGGAACTAGGGTTTGCAGAGGTTTGCTGCCACAGCTGACGTAACCGCCCACCCAGCCTCGGCTCTGCTGGGCCCAGACTGGAACCTGTGGCCGGTGTGAATGGTTTGCCTATGTTATGGGAATGCTCCCAAACATCCTGCCCCAGGGCCCATACCTGCGGGCACTAGCATGCCCGGCCTGCCCCTCCACAGTCTCCCAGGGCTTCAGAGACCATCTCCCCAGCTCCGGAGGATGCAGAGTGAAGGGAACTGTGGCTTACAAACCACAGGACATGAGGTTTGTTTACCGTTAGACAGAAAATAGAAACATTTGAGCCTGGAGGACCAAAATGCTGCGTTTTCATGTCTGAAGCTTACACACACATCAGCCGTGATGCCGGTGTGGGGCCCAGGCCGGGGGCACGTCCGTCCTCACAGCCCGCCCTGGATAGCAGGCCTGTGCCCACTCGCCCCACAGCTGTTCCCGCCCGTTCTTGGCAGTCCACCCGCCTGCACCGAGGACCGGACTGGCGAGGTGCTGGATCTCACAGTGCACCCCGGGAAAGGCTTCAGAAAGTTCTCCTTTTTCCCTAACATGTTTTTATTGATTTGAAAGAGGGAGAGAGAGAAACATCAAGGATGAGAGAATCGTTGATCGGCTGCTTCCTACACGCCCCCTGTAGAGGATCAAGCCTGGGCGTGTGCCCTTAACCGGAATCAAACCCAGAAATCCTTGGGTCCGTGGACCGACGCTCTATCCACTGAGCAATACCGGCTAGGGCAAGAGAGCTCCACTTTAAAAATGTTTAGGGCCCTAACCGATTGGGCTCAGTGGATAGAGCATAGGCCTACAGACTGAAGGGTCCCAGGTTCAATTCCTGTCAAAGGCATGTACCTTGGTTGTGGGCACATCCCCATTGGGGAGTGTGCAGGAGGCATTTGATTGATGTCTCTAACTATCCCTCTCCCTTCCTCTCTGTAAAAACTCAAAGTGTATTTTTTTTTTTTTTTAAAGTTTAGGATCCCCACTTCTCTGAGTGGATAAAATCCAGACCAGAATAGGGGCGTGGGGGGGGGGGTCGCCAGTGTCACTGCAGGCGAATCTTTTAGATAAAAGCATGCACAGCACTGGGAACCTTTGAGAGACGGGGGCCACATCAGCACTGGCTTTTCTGGAGAGCGAGGGTGGAAAGGGTGCCCCTCACACAGCCCCCCCCCCCCCCCCACCGTGTGTCCAGCACCGGATGTGTGTTCTTTTCTCTCTCCTTTAAAATTAAAAATAAACATATATATATATATATATATATATATATATATATATATATATATATATATATATATATATATATATATACACACACACACACACAATATTTTTATTGATTTCAAAGGGGAAGGGAGAGGGAGAGAGAGAAACACCCATGATGGGAAACAGTGATGCCTGCCTTCTGTAAGGCTCCACACTGAGGATCAAGCTGGGAACCTGGTCATGTACCCTGATGGGGGACCCCTGAGCTAGGCCGGCCCCCCGAATGTGTGTTCTGGAATCCTGTGAGTTTGCTGTGTCCTCCCATTTCCCAAGGTCTGGAAGCTTCGAGGATAAGCTGGTGACCACGCCGCCACCAGGGGGCGCCGGGGAGCCCGAGCCTAAGGTTCACCCCAGGCTCCTGGGCTCCTGGACTCCTGTGCACCCATCTCACTCCCTGTAGGATCCAGTCGCCCCACCTCGCTCCCTTGGCCTCAGCAAAGCAACGGTGACGAGTCCTTGGGAGGCCCACGGCCCTGTCTCCCTGCCTTCGGAAGGGGCCAGAGTGACTCAGGTCCAGGCGCTGGCTGCGTGAGGGATGGCCACCCCTCCGAGCCAGATGCTGGCCCTGGTGCGATTGGGCTGGCTGCTGGGGGCAGGGGAGGCCTGCCAGCCTGGGTGCCTCTCGCTCCGGGAAAGCAGGGTCCTCCGTCCCCAGGCAGTTCTTTTCCTGCTGCTCTGATGCCTCCTGCAAACTCCAGGCAGGGCCTCCAGCCTGGAGCTCCCTCTGCCCTCAGGAATCTGATTTACGATCTGGTGAGGCCGTAAACCTCTGCTCCTCACTTCTGGAAAACGGCGGAGTATGGGAAAGAATGTAAATCATAAATACCGCGTTCCTACGCCCAGCAATCATGGAACGGCCCTGGGCTGCTGGCTTTTAAGGATGGTGTGCATATGGCTTTCATTTCTCAGGGAGAGCAGATAACGGAGAGGCTGTTTTTCCCCAAACGAACACTAGCATTTTTCTGGTGACTCGCTGCCAACTAGTTTGAAACGCCACCGGCCCCCGGGAGGGAAGGGACGGGAGGTGCCCCTGACGTCTGTGCCCTCCTCGGCCTGCCCCTGTGGTCTCCCCTGTAAGCCAGCTCCTGGGTCCTCACTCTGCAAGACCCTCCCCAGCACGCTAACTTCTTCGAGGGAGGAGGTTTTCCCGTGTGTTTTTGAAGTTCCCCTCCTGTCCCTTTTACCAGGCCAGGCTCTGCTCGCTCCGTGGGACTGCTCATGGCTGCCGGAAGCTGTAAGGACAGCCACGGAGTCTCCTGAGACGGGGCAGCCGCAGGGTGTGAGTGTGTGTTCCCGCGGTGGGGCCAGCCCGGGCTTGTGTTTCACAAGCTGGGCAGCAGCGGCTCCGTGCCCGCCTCCTCTGACCACGGAATCCAATGCCCGGGCTCATTTCCCCCCTTTCGGCCCAGCCTCGCCCAGTGCCACATGATGGGAGAAAGCTGAACAAACACCCCGAGTCTCCGACAGCCAGAGCATCTATTGAAGTCCACGGTGTTTTTCTTGGTGTGGTTAGCAAGTATGCTGACCGTGGAGCCGTGTGTGCGAATATGATGCTTAAAATCACACCCGTGTCCCCCCACAGGCATATATACTCTCCCAGGCACCTAATCACTCCTGCACTCGCCCTCCTGTCTTCCTGATGTTTCCTTTGGAAGCCGTACCCCACAGTGGGCGTGGGGGAGAAGTGGAGCCTCAGCCGCAGGTCCGTTTTTTCCATGTTGTGTCTCTGCCAGAAGGTTCTGTGTATGCGCATCTGAGTGATGTCATCAGCAAAGATAAGCCCGGGAGAGACGGCCACAGGGCAGGTACACCTCAGAGTCATGGCTCATTGTATGTGTCCGTTTGACCCGGGTCAGGATGCCCAGCCAGCTAGTACAGCATCATCACAGGGGGGGGGGGGGGGGTGTTTCTCCATCCCTCTGCCGAGAGTCAATAGATCTCCATCGATAGTGGAAATTGATTGCGCCCCTTTGGAGTGTTAGAAAATTTCTTCCAAGTTTCTGAGGGCATCCATTCCTTGGCAGTGAGGTCTGAGCCCACTTCTTGATTCCTAGCGCGAGGGCTGGGGCAGGTGCAGAACCCCACCCTCACCCCCAAGAATGCTCCCGCGTTCTGCCTTGGGTGCCGGTTCACGGGTGTAACTCAGAACTCCGGGTTTTGTGGAGCCCTCCATTTGGGGTTCACAATTCCAGAGGTTCTTTCTAAGAAAAAGAATATAAAAAAATGCTTACCCCCCAAACTTGATCAAAGTAAATGTCACGTGACCCCAGAGTCAGGCAGCTGTGGGCTTGGGAGAAGCGGAGGCGAGTGAGGGGGACTAAACCTCACAAACCGCACGGAAATCTGCCTCTACCTTCACCTGGGTTCAGAGAAGCCACATCTCAAATCCTTCCCACTGATTGCTCAGACCCTGAGACGCCAGTGCTGGCAGGATGCCCCCGTGAGCCTCATCCCGCCCTGTCCACGTTCTCTAAGACTTAGGGATCCGTCCTATCCTGGGGCCCCATCAGACCTTGGGCACCCCAATTCCAGTCTCGCCCTCAGGGCAGTGGCCAGCTGGCCGCTCTGGCTGGCACGCCTGGCCCACTCCCAGCCTGCGGCAGTAGTGGCCAGCCTGGGTGGCCAGGTGGCCCCATGCCTGAGAGCCATCCCCACAGCACAGCACTGCGCCAGAAAGGGGGAGTCTACTGGACATTCACGCCGCCAGCAGCCTCCTCCACACCCAGCTCTGCCCCTGGCACCTCCTTCCCTCCGCTGGGGCCTCCCAAGCCATCACAGCCAGGGCCACGCTCATGCATCAGGGGGAGTCCCAGAAGCCGCACCAAACAAAATAACTAAGGGGAAAGAGTGGTGTTCTCACTCCCCCCTCCCTTGTCCCCAGCCCTTTGCCCTCTGTGACTGTTGCCTCCCGCCCGGACAGCCTGTCCCCAGCGGGCATTGCAAATGGGCTCTCGGCCCAGGGCCCAGAGGAGAAGAACCAGGAGCTCTGCTCGGCAGGCCCGTCTCCAGCCCTGGGGGTTTCTCCCCAGAAGGACCTGCGGGTCTGCCTCATCAGATGTGACAGTTGACGGAGCAGTTCCTGCTCCCGTGTGAGCGGCTTCCTTCCTGACAAGACGCAGTTCCTCTGGTCCTCAGATGGCGACAGCAGCCTTCACGGGGGTTCTGGCCGGGGCCACGTGTCTTGGGAAGATGTTCTTCCTTCTCTGCATGCAGGCCCGGCGGCTCTTCATGGGAATGGGGCTCCAGGAAGAACGTCCACTGGTGGTTTCCCTGAACTGAAAGGATCACCTGTCATCCTGCTCCTTGGATCCTGCCGGGACCGGCTTTGCCTAGGGAGCTGTGTTTGCTTCAAACGCAAATGTTCTTCCCTCTCACATCTGCTCACCACAGGCTTTCCTAACAGGCCGTGGCAGGCCGTCGAGGAACATATTTTATCCTCTGAACAAAGCTAGGACTCTGTCTTGACCATGGAGCTGAGTTATTTAGATTGCATTTATAGCTTCTCCATCAACGAAGTGATATTCTACCTGGAAAAAGGCCAAACATGCATTGGTTGAAAGGAATTGAATCCCAAGATAACATCTGTGTTAAAAATGTTGTTTCTAGGCAAATTATATATATCATAGCCTAAGCAACTGTCTGACCGTTTGACCGTCTGACCGATAGCTATGACACACAATGACTACCAGGGGGCAAATACTCAACACAGCTGCTGAGTTGCCGTGACTTGGCAGCTGCAGTTCTTGGGGGACGCACCTGGAATCATAGAGGAAGGAGCCAGATTCCAGGGCGCGTACCTGGAAACTATCCTCGCACAATCCAGGACCCCTCGGGGGATGTTGGAGCACCAGTTTCAGCCCAATCCTCACAGGCCAGGTTGAGGGACTCACAGGTGCACGAATTTGTGCACTGGGCCTCTAGTATCATATAACTATGGCCCTGGATTTCAGAAACATTGTAGGCTACATCCTGAGAAACAGGAAAGCGTTATCAGGAGACAGGAGGAAAGAGGTTGATTTGGGAAGCGTCAGACCAACAAGCTTGTTATTAATCCACAGTAAAATTCTAGAGCAGGCTATTAAAGGTGGTCTGTGGCCATCCTTACAGAAGAAAACATCAATTACTGGCTATTAGTCAAGATTCACTAAGAACAAGCCATACAGGACTAATGTATCATTTTCTTCCATAAGATTACTAGGTTGGGAGATCAAGTGCATGCTATAAGTGAACAAATCTCAGAGTATACATCCCACCTAAGTTTAAAAATGATTTTTTAAAACTTTCAAGAAACCTAGCATGCTATCATAGCTCCTCTTGGAGAGTCCCAGTGCACATGAACACATTAAAGGTCCTGAGAATTTTTGTACCAAAGAAAACCTACTTAAAATGGTCACAATGAGCAAACCTGTGTTCCATAGAACACCTTTGGAGAAAGGACGGTTTGGGGAAAATTTCTGCAAGGTGTATATTGCAAAGTCTTTTGTCGCATACATTGTGAAGGAGATGAAGAAATAGGGGAGTAAAAATAGCTCTTTGGAATCACAGATGACTAGACAGCTGTACCTACAAAGCCTTGGCTGACTAGCAGCCATTTTATGCAGGGTCTCTAATAGAATGTCTAGAACAGTGGTTCTCAACCTTTCTCATGCCGCGAACCTTTAATACAGTTCCTCATGTTGTGGTGACCCCCAGCGATGACATTTTTGAGAGGATCAGTGAACAGCTGGTGGAAAAAGTTGTTCGTCATGGATTGCTGAGGTGTAAGGAACAGAATCCACTCCAACGAGCTCCAATGAAGAGAAGAGCTTATTATAACAACACAAAGGTGGGTGTCTCAAGGTGAGGTCTCAGGAAAGGCTAGAAACAGAAACGAGTTAAAAAAAAAAATAAAGATCCTCTCTTTGTTCCTATAAAACCCACATTCATTTTGTCAACAGCAAGGCACTGCTGTTCTGGCTTTGTGGATAGAACTGCAAATAAGGCAGACCATAATCTGGGAAAGATGAGTAGTAATGAACAAGAATTTTCAGATCCTTTAAATTGTATGAAAAAAAATTGAATACTGTGAGGAAGAATACCATGGAGGTGGGGTTGGGGTTGGGCCCCACTTTGCTCTGATGAGCATTGACTGCTTCTCTGAAGAGCCACATGGGAGCTGCACTGAGCTGATGGCCACGTGGAATTCGAGGTGGAAAGGACAGTGTGTTAAGGATGTGAGAGAGATCATGAGCCTGGAGGGAGGTGAGGGAGGGACTGGAGCAGATGGACAGGGTAACAGCAGGCACCAGAAGGCACAGAGCCTTGTTATCTTGGAATGGATTTTTTTTCTCCAGCACAATGGGAATCCATTCACAGATTTTAAACTAGGGAGTGACATGATCTGATTTACATTTCTAAAAGATCCTCTGGTAGTGAGGTGGAGAAGAGGTTGGAGAAGGGAAAGAATGATGGAGTTTTGTTTGTTTGTTTGTTTGTTTTTTACTGACTTTAGAGAGAGAGAAACATCAATTTGTTGGTCCACTTATTTATGCATTCATTGGTCGCTTCTTGTATGTGCCCTGACAGGGAACAGAACCTGCAACGTTGGCATCCACAACCCCGTGGACGGCAAAACGTGGCTCGAGAGCCACATGCAGCTCTTTGGCCCCTTGAGTGTGGCTCTTCCACAAAATACTAAGCCCTAGGCGAGTCTATTTTGAAGAAGTGGCGTTAAAAGAAGTTTAAGTTTAAAAAAATTTGGCTCTCAAAAGAAATGTCAATCGTTGGACTGTTGATATTTGGCTCTGTGGTCTAATGAGTTTGCCAACCACTGCCCTAAGCAGCTTAGCTACCTGGCCAGAGCTGGGAATGAGATTCTTGGAGATAGTGACTTAAGCCAAGGTGGAGACAGGGAAGGTGAAGGGAAGTCAAGACATACTTGGGGCACATGAACGTTCAGCAGCATTATTCATGATAGCAAAAAGGTAAACATGATCCAATGCCTATCAACTGATGAATGCTGAACAAATGTGGTGTCTCCACACAGTGGAAGATTAGCCATAGAAAGGAATGAGGTATCATCTCTGCTACAATATGGGTAAACCTGAAAAACATTGCATTAAATGAAAGAAACCAGTCACAAAGGATTACATATTTATAATTTTGTTCATAAGAAGGCACAGAATAGGAAACTCTGTAGAGACAGAAAGTAGGTTAGTGGTTGCCTGGGGCTATGGGAGAGGGTGGTGGGAGGAGAGGTGATAGCTGCTAGTAAAAGGGGGGTGGGGAGTATCTTGTTGAGAGGATGGAAATGTTCTGAAATGGACCGTGAGGATGGTTGCACATGCCTGGGAATGCACTAAAAGCCATTGGGCTGTGCAGTTTGAAATGGGTGAATTATATGGTATACAGACTGTATCTCAATAAAGCTGTTAAAATCAGCGACTCCTCCTTGGGAGGCCGAATGACAGGGCCCGCTCTGGTTCGGAGCAGGAGGGCGCAGCCTCTCATCTCTGTTTTCTCGGAGTCACTGCTTTATTCCCTTCCCCCTCTGTGGCCAGGCTTTCTCTGTGACAGGGAGAGAAGTGATTACTCTACATCCCATTGGGCCCTGGTGCCCCAGTGCCCGGACAATAGAAATCTCAGTCACTCAATTTCACATCCTCAGGATGGAGCTTGTTTGCCCAGCATGGGCCAGTGCCGGGGATCAGGGCTGCCGGGGCCATCAGCCAGGCCCACCGCTTAGCAGGACTGTGTGGGATGCGCAGTTCCCATCCTCAGAGGTCAGAGGGGTCTATTTTCAGGGTTTTTCAGACAGAACCAACATATAGGGAGCACCTTCCATGTGCCACATCCACTGTCAGCTGCTTTCACATCTCTAATGTACCCCTTCTCGACGCTGTATGAAAGCTTGTGCTGACCAGAGAAAATGCTTCAGCTGGGTTCCCTGGTGGTGTATGCATATTGTCACACCACCAGTAAAGTCATCTGCCCCTGGGTAGGAAAAGACTTTTTTTGTTTAAATATATTTTTTTGATTTTTTTTACAGAGAGGAAGGTAGAGGGATAGAGAATTAGAAACATTGATGAGAGAGAAGAATCAATCAGCTGCCTCTTGCACACGCCCCACTGGGGATGTGCCCGCAACCAAGGTACATGCCCTTGATTGGAATAAAACCTGGGACCTTTCAGTCTGCAGGCCGATGCTCTATCCACTGAGCCAAACCTGTTAGGGCAGGAAAAGACCTTCTTAATGGGATGACCAGCCACTGAGCATGGTTACCAGAAGGCTGTGTTTTCAGTTCACCAAAACCCAGGGCTCCTGGTTCCTCCTGGTTAGTGATAGGCTTTAGCCAACAGAGAGGTGTTTCTGAAAAACACACTTAAAAACCAGTCTGGTGGGAAGTGAGCCTGTCACCAAATGATTTGGTTCTTACACATTGGTAATCTGTGAATTCCCTAATCAAAAATTCTCCCCTGCTTGACGACCTGACATTAATTCTTTAGGAAGAATGATTGCTAATGCTTCGGGCTGAAGGTGGGGGACGAGACCCAAGGAAAAATCCATATTCTTGAAGCGAATCAGTGTTTGTGTTGTAGGCAGAACCCAAATCCAAACCATATTTCCCAAAAAAGAGTTCCCCTCTTCACCCTCAGATCCACGGACACGAGATGAGAAACCCAATCCGTGTGTTTCCTGCTCATTTGCACTTAACTCATCAAAGCGTTTCCTCCGAGGAACTATTTGATGTCCAAGGAGACATGGAGAGGGTTCCTCTTTAACAAACCTTTGTTCTTTGACATAAAGGAGCTGCTGAGATTGTATGTGCAAAGAACAAATGAACTTGAACCTCAGAAAGGTTAAACTTTAAGTAGGTTCTATATTTGGAAGAACAACTTTAGGAATGAGCTGTTTTGCTTAAATATATATATATATATATATATATATATATATATATATATTTATTTATTTATTTATTTATTTATTTTTTTTATGGAGGGCTTCCAATGGATTTGGATTTTCATGTCAAAACAATTTTCTCTCCTCTCTTGGTAGGCACCACTGGCAGATAAAGTCCATTTCATAAGGCGTTCTGAGATGTGATCTTCAACTCTTCAGTTGGGAGAGGCACACCTAATTTTGATCTCTCTCTAATCATTTGTGGCCAAATCTGCCCCCCGGGGGGTGGAGGGTGCGGGGCGATGCATCCTTTGCGAGTCCAGCCTGTGCCGTGTGCATGGAGGAGAACAAAGCTCCTTAGGAAAGAGGCACCTCAACCACAGGGCCCGCTCCCTGGGGCCCCTCCACCAGGACCATGCCCAAGCCAGCTCAGAAAGCGATTTCCTGACCCCCTGCCTCCCCCAATCCCAAATCTCTCCCCCATCTGCTAACCTCCGCCTTGATCCTTCATTCACGCACATTTATTCGCACCCCTTTGCACAGCGGTGTCATGGGGCTGGGGGAGGGGAAGCAGAAGAAGCTGCCGCTGCCTCTGACAGGTTCACCATCTCACGGGGAAAGCAAGCTTCCCCCCTGAGCAGTGCATCAGCTGTGGGCTCGGTGGTGGTGGTTCCAGAAGGTCCAAAAACGGGAAGGATGGTCAGGGATGGACAGAGCAGGAAAAGTTCCCCCAGCCAGTGGGCCCTTGGGACGGAACCACAGTCTGAGTCCTGATACAGCCACACCCAGACCAAGACGCAAGGTACCCTGGGCCGGCTCGATCGGACATGTCTGCGCTGGAAAGTGGTCAGTGCCGGACTGGTGGTCAGCCTTAGGTGGGGTTCTGAAGGCCTTGGGTGGGCCACCCTGTGGTCCTTACAATACAACATTGCTGCTTCTTAGCGCGGTCTCTGCTGTCTCTGAGGCAGAGCATGGAAAAATAGAGAATGGATGGATGCTTTTGGAGGTCCCAGTGACTGGAAGAGGCCACGGGTCTTCAGCAGGCACCCAGGGTCTACGGGAATGTCCTGCAACACACAGGACGGTCCTGAACGACAAACAGTGACGCTGGGGTCCTCTGTATTTCTAACTGTCCCTCTGGATAGTCATGTCAGTGCATAATCTGCAAGTCTCTGAACCCAGACTCTAACTCATCTCCATACATACATAGAGGGTTTTTCTGCATTCAATTAATACTCCGTCTCACAAGAATGTAACCCTATAAAAAAGTTGTACCATTTTTGTTTTGTTGGAACTTGACTGAGTTGTTTTATTTCGGAAAATCGCATCTCTGAAGGCAGTAGCATTCCTGGAATTTGAGTTATTACTCCCCGTTAATCGCTGGCCCGTTAATAGTAACTCTGCAAATGTATTCAAGCATCTGATTATTCTGTGCTTGATTCACTCGTGTCTAGTCATACGTTGAAATGCATTTTAAACTACAGGTTCCTTTCCTTTATCTTTTTATTACAGTTGGGCCATTATGTTGATTTTTAACAACTATGCATGTAGATGAGTTATGTCTAACGTTTATTTCAGGAGAGGGTGTTGCAAATTGATTGTTCTAAGGAAGGTGGTTGAGAGCCACCAATTCTGTACTGGCACCATCCAGTAGAAATGCATTCAAGCTACAAAGAAAATGTTGTTTTCTAGTAGCCATCTTAAAAAAAAAATAAATAAAAAGAACAGAATATTAGGCAGCCTTAAGAAGGAAGGAAATCCTGCTACACGCTACTCCATGGGTGAACATGGAGAACTTCATACTAAGTAAAACAAGTCAGTTACAAAAAGACCAATACTGGCCCTAACTGATTTGGCTCAGTGAATAGAGCGTTGGCCTGGGGACTGAAGGGTCCCAGGTTTGATTCCGGTCAAGGGCATGTACCTTGGTTGAGGGCATATCTTCAGTAGAGAATGTGCAGGAGGCAGCTGATCAATGTTTCTCTCTTATCGATGTTTCTAACGCTCTATCCCTCTTCCTTCCTCTCTATAAAAAAAATCAATAAACTGTATTTTTTAAAAAGAGTTTCTTTAAAAAAAAAAGAAAGACCAATACTGGATGATTTCACTTAATATGAGGCATCTAAAGCAGTCAGATTCTTAGAAGCATAAAGCAGGATGGTGGTTGCTAAGGGCTGCCTGAGGAGGAAGAGGGAGGTGTTACTTCACAGGGATAGTGTTTCCAATTTGCAAGACAAAGAGTGCGGGAGGTCTGTGTCACACGGGTGACTCTCCTGCACACACTGAGCAGCACACTTAACATGTTGAAGATGATACGTTCTGTGTTATGTGCTTTTCACCAAAATCAAGAATTAAAAGGAGCAGGTAAAATGAGTTTTAATAACATGTATTTATTTAACCCAGGATGTCCCAAGTGCCCTCGTTAGGATTTGGCACTCTCAACACATAATCGATATAAAAACTATCAATGGCATACTAGTATTTTCCTTGCTTTTTCTTGCAAAAGTTTCTGGCATCCGTGTGTATCTGACACGGACGGCACCTATCAGCCACACCAGCCACATGTCTGGTGCTCAACGGGCACCTGTGGCTGGTGGTGACCACCCTGGACAGAAAAGGACTAGGGCCGTGGCCGGCAAACTGCGGCTCGCAAGCCACAGGCGGCTCTTTGGCCCCTTGGGTGTGGCTCTCCCACAAGATACCACGGCCTGGGCGAGTCTATTTTGAAGAAGTGGCATTACCACATGTGTCAAACACAAGGCCCGCTGGCCAAATCCGTCCCGCCAGGCCTTGCAATGTGGCCCGCACCGCGCTGTCATCACTGCACTCCGCTGCGTTTCCATCACAATGACAGTTTATGACTGTTCAGTAAACCATTCGGCCCGCGATTTAGGCTGGATTTTAGATTTTGGCCCCTTCTCTGATTGAGTTCGACACCCCTACGAAGTTTAAGTTTAAAAAATGTGGCTCTCTGAAGAAATTTCAATCGCTGCACTGTCGATATTTGGCTCTGTGGACTCATGAGTTTGCCAACCACGGGGCTAGGGACTAGCTAACACTCGCTGAGCAGACTGTCAGAGCCAGGCCCCTGTGAATGCCTCACCATGCTGAGTCCTCTCCGCCTCCTGAGGGCCTGTGAGACAGACACAATCACTGTCCGAGCACACAAGTGCGTGCACGTGAGGCCCGGAGATCAGTGAGCTGGAGCGACGTGCCTGACGTCCTGCACTGACTCCAGGTGGAAAGCTGAACCCAGGCTCCTGGCTCCCCAGCCTGGCCTTAGCCACTGAGCTACGGCGCCTTTGGACTCCTTTTCTGGCTGGGGAGTGGGCACAGCCCTGGGGCCTTACAGCAGCAGGAGTCTGGCTGGCCCTCAGGGAGCAGGGTAGGCCTGTCTCTCCCCCCCACATTCCCCGGGGAGCCTGGGAGAGCCGTGCCTGCTCTTCGGGGAAGCAGGAGGAAATGTATGCTGCACAAACTCCTGCAAGGCTCCTCTTCTTCCTCACATCCCCATCAGGAGAGGCCGTGGACTAGGCAGTTCAACTCAGAACAGCTGGGCAGGACGTCCCAGCTCACCGCGGGGGTCTTGCGGGTGAGCTGTCTCTTCCTCTGGGTTCTCCTTCCTCAGGGCGGATCTCTTCATTTCCTGGGACTCCCTCAAGGTTTTACCCACCACCTCCTCGCTCATGATCAACGTTCGCCCCATCACAGAAGGATACATTGGCTTCCCCCACCGCCCCTCCTTGGTGCACCGTCTCATGCCAACTCGCTTCCTTTCAAC
This sequence comes from Pipistrellus kuhlii, assembly GCF_014108245.1. Lineage (NCBI taxonomy): Eukaryota > Metazoa > Chordata > Mammalia > Chiroptera > Vespertilionidae > Pipistrellus > Pipistrellus kuhlii. The sequence continues at coordinate 7,702,092 of NW_023425449.1, forward strand.
GCCTCTGGAGAGGCTGCTGACGAGCTGACCCCTGGCCCCGCTGGTCCCGTGGCCCTTCCTTCTGCTCCGGGTTCGAGACCAAGCTGACTCCTGCTGCACAGGAAGGGGAGGGCCCGGCCCTCGGATCAGAGGCCTGGCTGGAGGCCCCCCCCCCCCCCATGAGAGTCTGAGCCCCCATGACCTGAGACTCCACTGGCTGCTCCCGGGAGCCTGAATAGTCAGCCACTGGAGTGCATCGGCCTCCTGCTTTCCACGGGGCAGCGTACAGAGCCAGGTAACTACACCCAGATTCTCTTTACGGGGCCCCTCAACTATCCAGAAAGGGCGCAAGCTGAGCAGAGGGAACCCCTCCAGCCCTTACCCCCAATGCACGAATGTTGTGCACCGGGCCTCTGGTTATTTCACAAAGGGGGTGATTTCAGGCTGTGACCCCCAAGGCCGGGGGCAGGGCTGGGGGGCAGTAGCACGCAGAGCCAGAGAAGTGCCCCCCTCCCAGGAGCCCTCCGCTGCAGGGAGACCCGGTGCTTGGACAGGACCCCGCACCCCTGCTCTGGGGAAGCATGGCATGCCCGGCAGGCAGCTCCTCTCCCCGGCCCCGGCCTCTCGGGGTGTCAGATGGGTCCCTTCGCCGGAGCGCTGTGATTCAGGTCAGTCTGTTCCTCTCATTAACCTGATCTCATTCTGTTGGCACCAGGCCGTGGCCCGAGGCCCCGCTGCCTCCCGAAGGCTGCCCACTCCTGCGGGGCAGCCAGGGGCGGGAGGAGCTGGCTGAGCTCACACCTGAGCCAGGCTGGGCTCTGAGTGCCCTCGCCGCCCGTCTCCTTGGAGCTTCACGGAGGGATTATCACCGTGTCCTCCCCATTTTACAGATTAGGAAACCGAGTCAGTGTGGTTGAGGCGCATGGCCCGAGGCCCCACAACTAATGTAACTGGGAAAGTGGGGATTCGAACCTACATCTCTCTGACTCCGGAGCCTAGGGGCTTCACTCCTGTGCCATGCTGCTAAGGGTTAGCTGGCCAGGGGACGAGGAGGGGGGATTACTAGGACTTTGGTAGATTACCTAAGGACGCCCGTTTTCATCAATGTTGACGGTGCCTTATGCTCGGGGCATACAAGTAATGATAATTTCCCTTCCCCCTCCAAGCCATAGTCATTAGAGCAGGGGTGGGCTCGTTGTCCCAGCCAGGCCAATAGCAGGACTTCAGGAGGGATTTTCAAGGTGGGATTTTGGAAAAGAGTAAGCAAAGACAAACCCTGGCGATCCCCCGCTGGTCTCAGGCTCGGTCCTGACTCCCTCATCCTCACCTGCACCTCACATCCCTCTGCATCCTGCTCTCAGCCCTCCCCCTCGCCACGCGGTCAGCTCCTTTTGTTTTTGCCATTGCATCACCCTGACTGGTCAGGACTGGCACTGTCTTCCTGGTGGGACTTGGGCTTCTTTCCACGGGATTCGTCCTTCCTGCCGCTCCGCTGATCCCCGCCACCTTACTCACCCCTCCCTGGGCGGAGGGGGAGGATGGCTAGCACCGTTAAAAACAGGCCGAGGAGCCCCGCTGTGCCAGTGGACTCCGGCCAAACCTGGCGGCTTAGAGTCCTCAGGCTCTTCGCGCAGGGCAGCTACCGCCTCCCACGGCTGAGGGCAGGGAGGACTCTCCGTCTCATCTCCCACAACCTTTGCATTGACAGAGAGGCCCAGGCCCCATCCTGCTGCACATACAAACACGTACGAATAAGCAGGCGCTGGAAATGAGGCACGGTCTCTTTTCTCGGTCTGATGGCATCTCTGCCCTCTGTCTGACACATACATGGCATCCGGGACAGATGATGTTCTAGTGACGGCATTCATCGGAGCCCCTAGTAGAATCAGGCCGCAGTCTCCTCGGCTCAGGGCGGCACAGAGGTCGGGGGAGGAGGGGGGAGGAAGAGGGGGGGTCTCAGGCATGGTGGGTTATGATAGAGGGTGTAAGCTACTGAGCCTCCAAAATTCTTAAGCTTTGTTTATGTCAGCAGGGAGGGCTTGTATCGTATTTCTGGCTCTCCAGAAATATATGGTGCATATCTTTTGCACCATTGATTTTTAAAAATGAGAAATCATTTCTAAACCTATCATACCAATAAAAAAAAAACCCTCTAGTGCTAATGAAAGAAAAAGATTGCTGAAGCTCTACCCAGAATATATATATGCGGTCACACACATCGATGGTTAATTAATATTGGACAAGGAAGTTAAAAATACCCACTAGGGGAAAAGATAGCCTCTTTAATAACTGGGGTTGGGCCCTGGCTGGTTTGGCTCAGTGGATAGAGTGTCAGCCTGCAGACTCAGGGGTCCTGGGTTCAATTCTAGTCGGGGGCACAAGCCTTCCTTGGCTCTGATGCTTTGTGTACTTGCTCACTTCTCATCATTGAGAGTCAACTGGCCTGTCTCCTTCCCTTGGCTGTAATTCCTAGTCCCTTTCTCCCTAGCACCAAGCAGAATACCTGGCCATTAGCAGGTGATCAATTTGTTTGCAAAATGGAATGCAACTGAAAAAAAAAAAAAAAAGAAGAAGAAGAACCAGTTTTGCTTTCCTTCCTTCCTCCCTGCCTCCCAGCCATGTGTTGGGAGAAGGGATCACCCATGATAATTTCTTGGCCAAAGGCAGGTAACTGATGAGAAGGGGATGCAGGAGGCACAGCCCTGGAAAGATCATGCGTTGGAAGTGACCACACATCGACGTGTGCTTCATCTGTGTTCACTTTAACTGCCCCAGGCCTTCCACGGCGTTAGCTCTCAGGGCAGGCTCCGGAGCTGGAGTCTGTGCTGGCTGACCTCTGCTATTTATCTGGAAGAGAAGACAGCAACCGGAAGCCGGGCTGAGTCCATGTTCCCAGGACTCCCAGCGCCTGGCGGAGGGAAGGTCGGCGAGGTGCTGTCAGCAGACAGAACGCCCATCGGGGGGCTGCTGGCCTCGCTTCATCCACTGCCGTCCAAATACACGGACTCCGGCTTGACATTTGCCAAAGGAGAGCTCAACAAACGGAGGAAAAACGATTCTCCACCTATTCCACACCACATCAGAGGCGCCAAGTGGAGTTTTTTTGTTTTGTGGTTGTTTTTTTTTAAAAAAAACCATTGTGTTTTTGTTGTTATTTTTTGTTTGTTTGTTTTTTTATATGTTATTGATTTTTTTTTTTTTACAGAGAAGAAGAGAGAGGGGTAGAGATTTAGAAACACCGATGAGAAAGAATCATCGATCAGCTGCCTCCTGCACACAACCAAGGTACATGCCCTTACCTGGGACCCTTCAGTCCGCAGGCCGACGTTCTATCCACTGAGCCAAACGGGCTTCGGTAAAGTGGGGTTTTTAATGTTAGAAAATGGACTCACAGAGAGAGGGGGATAGGGGTCATGTATGCCGAGCTACTCTTTGCAGCGCTGAGCCAGGCCTCTGGCTCATGGCCCATTCTGCCTCATTCCAATCCATGGGGAAGAAGGGGCGAGCGTGATGCGGGGCCTTTGCGTGTAACGTACGTGCTTTCGCATTGTGAGGAAGGAAGCACTGGGAGCCAGCGATTCCCGGTCGCAGACGTGCCAGGAAAGAACCTGGAGGCCGGGGAGGGGCAGGGCTCCTGCTTCTCTCCGCACCTTCACCCAAGCCCGGACACCACACCGCCACGGGATCCGCACTCCGGGCAGGAAAATTCTGTGCCACCGTGTTGCCCACCGCCTGCTGGGAAGGGCTGGGCCTGTATCCAGGAAGAGCTGGGCAGGTCTGCAAGGCCTGGGGCTTCTCACCCTTCCCGTGTGTCCTCTGAAGAGCGCCTGGGTGAAGGTCATGGCTGGGAAGAAAGTCCTGGAACCTGGAGGGTTTGTCACCTTTGCTCTGAGAAGTGGTAAGAATGGCCAGAGATTTAAAGAAAACAAAAAAAAGTGTGAGAAGAATTCATTGCATTAGCCAGGGGGCTTGGTAGCCGAAGGGCTTCCTGGTTGGCCCCTGGCTCTCCCCGGCGGGAGACGCGCTGCCAGGCCTCTGGGACGGGCTGGTGTGGTTCTGCTTCCCCAGCAGGCCCGGCTCTGGGGCTGAGTCAATCTTCCTAGCCCCGTGCCTGTGCTGCCTCCGCTGAGAGCGTGTTCACATGTGGAGAGGGATCCGAAATCCTTTATTCTGGGGAGAGACAAAAAAAAAAAAATCTCCCATCATGCCTTGCCACTGTACTTCTAGGCACTGAGTGGAAATTCCTTTCTAAATAGTTACAATTCACTTAGCCATCCAGGAACTGCTGAAGGCAATGAAGCCTTCAGTTTGGATTTGTCAACTCTGTTCTAGCGGCAAGAAAGGCTATTGAAACTCTCTCTCTCTCTCTCTCTCTCTCTCTCTCTCTCTCTGTCTCTCTCTCTGTCTCTCTCTCTCTCACACACACACACACACACACACACACACACACACTTCGTACCTGTTGCTGTTGCTGCCAGCCCATCCTTAGGGTTTCTTGGCACACAAAGACCACAATGCCCCGCACCCTCACTGCCCATGACAGGGTCCCAGCCGGGGAGCTCGCCCTGTGACATGCGTTCCCATATATGGCCGTGTGACGAGGAGCTGAGGGAACATGTGGCCCGCGCTGTTGGCTACAAATCTCGAGTAATTCCCTGGGGAGGGGGGCCGGGGTAGCAGACCTGCGAGGCCGCAGGGAATGCCCGTCTGCCACGAGACGGAACATGCTCGTGGGAAAGGGCAGGGCTCCGGAGCCCCAGCGCCCAGAGGGATGTGCTCCCCTTTCTCCCTTTGCCATGGCTGAGATCCTCCTGGGGTTCTCTGAAGCCCGGGCATCTGGAACAGCCCTCCGCCCAGGCCCGGGCTCCCTGCCCCTGCCCCCTGGCCCCTGCCCCCTGCCCTCTGGCCCCTGCCCCCTGCCCACTGCCCCCTGGCCCCTGCTCCCTGCTCCCTGCCCCCTGCCCCCTGCCCCCTCCCCCCTGCTCCCTCCCCCCTGCTCCCTGCTCCCTCCTCCCTGCCCCCTGCCCCCTCCCCCCTGCTCCCTCCCCCCTGCTCCCAGCTCCCTGCCCCCTGCCCCTGCCCCTGCCCCCTGCTCCCTGCTTCCTCCTCCCTGCCCCCTGCTCCCTGCCCCCTGCCCCTTCCCCCCTGCTCCCTGCCCCTGCCCCCTGCCCCCTGCCCCCAGCTCCCTGCTCCCTCCCCCCCTGCTCCCTGCCCCCTGGCCCCTGCCCCCTGGCTCCTGCTCCCTGCCCCCTCCCCCCTGCCCCCTGCCCCCTGCTCCCTGCTCCCTGCCCCCTGCTCCTTGCTTCCCCCTGCTCCCCTCCAGTCCCTCCACCACTGCGCGTTGTGTGGAAGCCATCCTCCAGGGGGCTCGGTTTTCAGAGACCAGCCCAGCATGCGTCACTTGTGAACGCGGGGAAGAAAGCAACTTTACTGCCCAAGTAAGAAGTGGTGTTAAACTTTTATTGGCTTTTAATTTTACATCAACGCAGGCTCTGTCTGCCAGATGTAGGGAAAGGCAATAGCGTTGAAGTCGTTTAACCCCCCAGCGTTCGGCTGGTTTTCTGGTCTAAAAATACCGCAGCAGGCTGAGATGTGGGGCTGGCTTAAGGGGATAGAAAGGAGGAAAGATGAATGCAGGATCCTCGCTCGGTGTCAGGGGCTCGGCGGCACCAGGGCAGGGAGTGGGTAAGCGCTGGCCAGCCTCTGGGCCGTGGCTGGGTTCCAGTCTGTCCCCACCGAGGAGAGGCCTGTGGAGGTGGCTGCGGACGGGCCTGGGTTACACCCCTGCCCTGCCGCTTCCATAGGCGTGTGTTTTGGGCCAGTTCTCACCTGAAATGTGGGGAACTTGGGAAATCTTGCCCCAGGGATGGGGAAGGGTGAAGGGAGATGACATGTGGGAAGCATTTATCCCAGTGCCTGGCCCTTCTTAAGCCCCCACTAAACAAGCCTGGGGGGCCAGTTACCAGTGGGCTCCGCTCAGCGTCCGGTATTTCTGACACAAACCGTTACTGTAAGGTCATTCCCTGGAAAACAGCAACGCCAGCGTGCTTTTCTTCAGAACCACTTCCTGTGCACAATCTGGAGAACGCTGAAGCCACTCAGGTCTTAGTATTGGACTAGGCGACTTTTTATATAGCAGTTCACATCCTGGTACCTGCCAAGTCTCAGGATCTCTCTCCCTGCTGATACTCATTCATATGTCTTTCTCCTCCTCCTCCTCCTCCTTCTCCTCCTCCTCCTCCTCCTCTTCCTCCTTCTCTTCCTCCTCCTCCTCCTCCTCCTCCTCCTCCTCCTCCTCCTCCTCCTCCTCCTCCTCCTTCTTCTTCTTCTTCTTCTTCTTCTTCTTCTTCTTCTTCTCTCTCTCTCTCTCTCCCTCCTCCCTCCCCCTTCCCTCCTTCCCTTTTTCTTTCTTCGTCTCACCAGAGACAGTAAGTTTTCAGACCAATGCCACGACTGCTGCATTTTCTTTTCATAGTGCCAGCTTGGGCCTGGTGCACAGATTCATGCACAGTGGGTCCCTCAGCGTGGCCTGAGGAGATTGAGCAGAAACCAGCTCTCCAACATCCCCTGAGGGGTCCCGATTGTGAGAGGGTGCAGGCCAGGCTGAGGGACCCCACTGGTGCACCTCAGGGGATCAGGGCAGAGAGGGACTGTGGGGGGTCTCCAGAGCGTGTCCAGCCCATCTCACCCAGTCCCCATTGGCCAGACCCCAGCAGCAAGCTAACCTACCAGTCTTCCCCCTGGTGGTCAGTGTGTGTCATAGCGACTGGTCTAATGGCCGGACACAGCTTATTAGGCTTTGAAATGAGGACGTCTGAAGTCCAGCTTTACCTTTCTCTCCCTGAGGAGCCCCTTTCTGGGAATATCTAGGGAAGTCCACCTTGAAGGGGCAAGGCCTGTAGCTGACCGCAGCCCCCTTTCAAAGGCAGTGGCTAGCAACTGAAATCACGAAGATCAGAAGGGCTGGCGTCTGCAAGAATCCTTTTTTTCTGAGCAGCTTGTTTTATTTCAACCGAGTTGGCGTCCCGCAGTTTAGGCATCTCCTCCAAGAAGTCTTATTCAACAGGCCAGAGGCATAGGCGGTGGAGCCCGGGCGCTCAGAGACGGCACGCTGCCCGCATCTGAAGTTATTAAATCTCAGCCGCGTGGAAAGGAAAAGGCTATAATGCTACCAGCGGAGACGGAAAGCGCACACAGAATCTGCGGACGTGACGACAGCACGTTGGGAAATGGAGCAAAAGGGAATTGCTCATTGCTCGCATCTGGGATTGATGTTACAGCGAAGAGTGTTTGGCGACTGCAGTGGGTTTTGTGTACACCTCATCCACAGCCACCCAAGCACTCCCCTGGGCTAGAATGTAATCAAATGCGTGGTTTCTAGTTGGTAGATTTGTGGCATCAGTGGTAAAAACAACACAAACAATCCACCTCTCTCTCTCTCTCTCTCTCTCTAGCCTAGCTTTGGGTCCCGGCTACGCCACTAACCGGCTTGATGACCTTGGCCAAGTTATTAAGCCTCAGTTTCCTCCTTTCCAAAAAAGAGCCGTCCTGGAAATGATGGGGTCTGCCTCACGCCCAGGACAGTGGGGGTGAAACTAGCTATGTGTTATGAATTATGTATCGATTACTGGCGTAGAGTACATCCAATGTCAGTGTTTAGTTCAATGGTGACATTTCCCGTCCCCCATCCTCTCCCCGAGCATCTGGCCTCAGCCCAGTCCCAGGAAAACTGCCCAACAGCCAGGAGCCTTCAGGCTGCTCCGCCCCCCTCTCCCTGGACAGAGAGAACCGTGGCTGGGCCAGGCTACCAGCCACCTCCACCCCGTCAGCACAGGTTTGCAACCAATGCCAGCTGTGCCAGAGGGGAAGGCTCCAGGCCTCCCTGGGTCTCCTCATCCGGGGTTTGTGCATCTGACTCAGGATCACTGAGGAGGAGGGGGCACAAGCCAGCTCTTGCCCAGAGACTGTCGCCTCTGCTTCCAGAAGCTCACGGCTGGGAGAGGCTGTCCTGTCAGAGAAGCACAGCACACCCTCTCTGCTGGGCCAAAGCCCAGCCTCTGCTTCCTGTTCCAGCTCTCCTATTGTAAACGTGTCCTTTTTGCAGTATATTAGGCGCCTATATATATATATATATATCTCCTGTTTCCCCGAAAATAAGACAGTGTCTTATATTAATTTTTTCTCCCAAAGTTGTGCTAGGTCTTATTTTCAGGGGATGTCTTATCTTTCCATGCACTAGGTCTTATTTTCGGAGGATGTCTTATTTTCGGGGGGGAAATATATATATATATATATATATATATATATATATATATATATATTGCATTTTTGTGCACTTTGTTGATAATTTTGCTGTTTAAAGGGATGCTCAACCGATGAGTGGATAAAAAACAGCTGCTGTACATCTACACGATGAAATAGTACTTGGCTATAAAAAATAACACACAAAAAAAACTCTTACCATTTGCAACAGTGTGGATGAACCTGGAGAATATTATGCTAAGCAAAAATAAGCCAGTCAGAGAAAGATAAGTGTCACATGATCTCACTCATATGTGGAATCGAATGAACCAAATAAACGGATGAACAAAAATAGACCCAAAGACATAGAAGCATGAACAGAGTGTTGAACCTCAGAGGGAAAGCAGGGGAGGGTGGGTGGGTAGAAATCAACGAGTGAACTTGTCTGCATATATGCACAGCCCATGGACACAGACAATGGGGTCGTGAGGGCCTGGGGGTGGGTGGGAGCAGATTGGAAGAGGTTAATTGGGGAGAAGTACGGGGGACCTATGTAAAACTTTCAATGATAAAGATTTTTAAAGAATAAAAGGATGCTCAAGTGTCATGACAAAGTGCTTGCTGTCTAGAGCCGTGGTCGGCAAACAGCAGCTCGTGAGTCACATGCAGCTCTTTGGCCCCTTGAGTGTGGCTCTTCCACAAAATACCACGGCCTGGGCAAGTCTGTTTTGAAGAAGTGGCATTAGAAGACGTTTAAGTTTAAAAAATGTGGCTCTCCAAAGAAATTTCAATCGTTGTGCTGCTGATATTTGGCTCTGTGGACTGATGAGTTTGCCGACCACTGGCCTAGGGTTCCTCAGTGCATGGGGACCTGTGATGTGCCTTAGGAAGAACAGGTGAGTGTTTAGAGGAGCTTCAGTCAGGCTCGAGTTCTTGTGCTGTGGGCCATGAGTTTCCTGTTGAGGAATCAACAATGTGTACTCAATAAGGTGTCCTTACACACACACACACACACACACACACACACACACACACACACAGTAAGGCAACATACTGCTCAGTTGGTGGAAATGTGGTGATCTGAAGCTGGCAGGAACCTACCCCTGCATTTTCCCTAGGAGCCATCGTGCAGTATGTGTTAATTCGGTGTTTATGGTGCTTTTACAGAAAGAACATAACTTGAATACTATACTATGAATACTGAGAATCTGTATTTGTATTTTTTTACAAGGAGAAAAGGCCGGAGTCTCTTTACAGGATTCCTCTGACCATCATAAACAAATGTGTGTGTTTTTCAGTCAACAAATGAGGTGGAAGGAGTGGCCGGTCCCAGCTCCCTGAGCTCGTGCTCCTCCCCTGAGCATACAGTTCAAAACCTTCTACCCAACTGTCCGAGACCTCTTCCCAGGTAAGCGAAAGCAGCGTTCAGGTGTCTTATCATGTCCCAGCCTCTGGTTTTACTGTGGGAAACCTACACTTCACAAACAGGAAAAGCCAGTTGTGTTCAACAGGGACCTTATGAGCCATATCATTCATAAGCAATTGTTTTTATTTATTTATTTATTTTTACATTTTTATTTTATATTTATTTATTTATGTTTTAAAATTTCTTTATTAATTAAGGCAGGCGTCTTCAAACTATGGCCCGCGGGCCACATGCGGCCCGCAGAGGAGTCTGATCCGGCCCGCCAGGTTTTTTGGGCAGTGAGCGCAGCCGAGGTGTTACAGTAGGAATTAGTAGTTCATATAGTCCGGCCCTCCAGCTCTCTGAGGGACCGTGATCTGGCCCCCACTTTAAAAAGTTTGAGGACGCCTGGATTAAGGTATCACATATTTGTCCTCAACCCCCCATTCCAATCCCCCACCCCCCTCCACTCATGCCCCCACCCCCCTATTGTCCTTGACCACTGGTTAGGCTCATATGTGTGCACATAAGTCCTTTGGTTGATATCTCCCTTTTATCCCACCCTCCCTTTGAGGTCCACCAGTCTGACCCACGGCTCCTTATCTCCGGGTCTGTTCTTGTTCATCAGTCTATGTTGTTCACCATTTTCCCTAGATGAATGAGATCATGTCCTATTGGAGATATAAGAATCAAAAATGAGACAAGCAATAATCGTTATGCTGAAAGGCATATGAATCAGTCTGTAGAGAGTTTCTTTTTGGGCCACCAGTTCTTTTGAGAACCAATTTCAATGTCAAACAGTTCCTTATGTATACATGTCAGCAATGATATTTCAGTTCTTGATGGTGGGCAAATGGTGGTGCAATTGTTGTTGTTTTTAAACAACTTATGAGAAAAAAACAAAATAATTTCTTATCTAACTTTTAGGACTACAATACTCTAAATTCAGATTCTTTACTAAAGATTAAAATACAAATTAAGTATTAAAATGTAAATTATTCTGAAGATCTATAGATCTCATTACAAGATTAGTACTGGGCAGAGCAATTCTTTACTTCTCGGTAAATACAAATAGGAAGGCATAGAAATTTGCTCCATGTAACATGAATCTTGGGTCCATTAACTCTGCATGCATTTTTCCGAAAAGAAATAAAAAATTAAGAAAATGACCTTAAAGGGAAACAGCAAAAATAAAAATTATAAATGCAGCTATTGCAATAATTCAACTGAATAGTTAAGATAAATACTGTGTTAATGTCCTATAGCTGCTGTAACAAATTAGCTCAGCCTGGTGGCTTTAAACAACAGGGATTATTTTCTCCCGGTTCTGGAGGCCAGGGTCCAAAGTCACTCCCCTCACAGGGTCCTCCCCTCACTTCCCGTACAGCGGAGCTGAGTGCCACTCTGCATGGTGGGAGCCTCTTGTGCCTCTGCAGCAGCACTAAGTAAGGACTCCTTGGGAGATGTCCGACTGCTGGCTCAGGGGAGCGAGCCTAAACCGGCAGGCAGACATCCCCCAAGGGGTCCAGACTGCAAGAGGGTACAGGCCAGGAGGGACCCCGTCCCAGTGTACAAATGTCATGCACTGGGTCTCTAACATATATATAATTTTCTTTTAATCTTTATTGTTGAAATTATTCTTTTCCCCCATTAACCTCTTATAGCCTGCTCCCATCCTCACTACCTCATTGTCTCTAAAAATCAATGGGAAAAATATCCTCTGGTGAGGATTTAAAAAAAAAAAAAAAAAAAAAAAAAACTGGAATTTAAACAAACAAATATGACTCTCAAATGAAAACCAAGTGCGTTCGGTGAAGAGTAGGAAAGTCAGAGCTGAGATTCAGTCCTGGAGGATGGAGTGGAAGAAACAGTAAAACCACAGAGCCAAGAGCTGGCCGCTGCAAGGAGACAGCAATGCCAGTGTTGGTCTCAGACGTGTTCACCAAGTCTCACATCACAGCACATCTTGGCAAATTTCTGAGTCCCGAAGGTAATAAAGCATTGCATCTTTCCGGCTCACAGGTAAAAAGAAGGAAAAGGAAGCAAAGTGGCCGTCAACTTTGCAGGATTGGGAGTTCGGTGAGTAACACTTAACGGTCTTTTGAGGGAACAAAATGACTGCAAGGTAAGATTCCTGTGCTAGCCAAGCCACCCCTCCTCTGTCAGTGAGAAAGGAAGACGGTTGGGGTAAGCGAGAATCCAGTGTGTGTTATTCCCAGAACCCACCTAAGGAAACTGATAGAGAAAGGACTCTCATTAAACAAGTGAGTCAGAACAGAGAGCTCAAGGTTAGGGGAGAAGACGATGACAGGAAAGGGATGTGAGCTGTGATGCTATGCAATACACACGTGGAAGACGTGCGTCCATTCTGGTAGGCTGCCTGAGAATGTGCACTAGAAGTTCTAGACAGGGATTCTTGAAATAGGCAAGGAATGTGCCAAGGAAATTGTAATAATGATACTCTTGAGGCTCTTCTGCATCTCAGCTGAACCTAGGAGTGGGAGAAGGAGGGAGCCAAAAGCAAAACCATGATGGCTCCTTGGGAGAGGGAGAGGAAGAGGGAGAGGAGGGGGGTGGAGGAGGGAGAAGGGGAGAGAGGAAGAAAAGCCTCCTAAACAAGGATCAGTAGACAGGAAGACGGAGTGAACTAAATAGAGAACAGAAACATCGTAGACACTATAAACAAACCCCCAGGCTAGTTCTTAAAAAATTCAACAAAACTAATAATCCCCACTCCAGTCTGATTAAAGAACAGAGAGAACAAAAAATAGATTGGGAATGAAAAAAAAGAGTCATCGTCACAGATCGAGGAGAGATTAAGATAATTATAATAATTTATTATATGCTCACTCTGTAACAATACGTTGGAGTATCTAAAGGAAATTACCGAAATTAATCTAAGAAGTAAAATCCCGAAGAACTAATTATAGTGGGAGAGAAGGAGAAGATTAAGATCTGGCACTAAAAAGGGAAACGAGGCAGATGGTTCCAGGGCTCAGTTTTCCAATCTTCAAAGACTAGATTATATCAATGCTAATTAATTTATTCTAGGCTCTGGAAAAAAATGGAAAGTTTTTCCATTTATTTTATAAAGCAAGCATAATTTTAGTATTTAACTTCGATAAAGATAGGACAGAAAAAGAAAACTGCTGGCCCATCTTACAGCTGTAAATGAAAAAAAAAAATCCTGAAAAAAATAGTCACAAATGTAGTCTAGAAATAAGAAACTGTAGCTAAGAAGAGTTTGTTCTAGAATTATTTTTTAAAATATATGTTTTATTGATTTTTTTTTTACAGAGAGGAAGAGAGAGGGATAGATAGTTAGAAACATCAATGAGAGAGAATCACTGATCAGTTGCCTCTTGCACACCGCTTATTGGGGATGTGCCCGCAACCAAGGTACATGCCCTTGACCGGAATCGAACCTGGGACCTTTCAGTCCGCAGGCCGACACTCTATCCACTGAGCCAAACCGGCTTCGGCTGTTCTAGAATTATTAAACACAGCATCAAGCAATCTACCAGAATACTTTTGTTGAAAAATGAAAGGTGAAAAGTCAGATCATCCTATGAACAGTTCCTGAAAAGCCATTTCATAAAATTCAGCAGCCACCCTAGTGAATCTTTAAGGAAAATAAGAACAAAATAATAGCTGTTGGACATAATTAAGTCTCTTTATCAAAAACCAATAGCTAGTATCATTCTAATCAGCAAAATATGGAAAGCATTCTTATTAAAATCAAGAACCAGACAAGAATGCTCACTACTTTCATTTTAATTCGGCTTTTTCTTAAAGACTTAGAGATTTAAACAAATACAATACGTTAAGAACATAAAGTGATTAGTACAGACATTTGAAAACAGAACTAAAGTATTGGAATCTTTCTTTTTGCTCAGGGTTTTCTCTCTCTCCTTTTTCAGGTTTATGCCTGCTCTCTCTTTTTTTTTTTTAATATATATTTTATTGATTTTTTACAGAGAGGAAGAGAGAGAAGGATAGAGAGTTAGAAACATCGATGAGAGAGAGACATCAATCAGCTGCCTCCTGCACACCTCGCACTGGGAATGTGCCCACAATCAAGGTACATGCCCTTGACCGGAATCGAACCTGGGACCCTTCAGTCCGCAGGCCGGCACTCCATCCATTGAGCCAAACCGGTTTCGGCAGATTTATGCCTGCTCTTAACATTACTATTTAACAGTGCCTTGGAGGTATTTTTTTTTTTTTTAGGAAAAACAGTAAGAACATAAAATTGAATAATGGACATAAATATTTTCTTCTACTAATAACATGATTGTATCTAAACCCATGATAATATTCTAGACCCTCCTAAACTCTAGTTGTTGTTTTTTTTTCTTAAAAACAACAACACAAACAAACAACAAAAACAACCACTCAGATTAGTGAAGAATTTGGTCAGGTGGCAAGACTTATAAAAGTGCACACAAAAATGAATCACGTCTCCAAAGACAGCATCCATGGATCCCATTCAAAATCCACATCAGCACACCTTGAACCGCCCTTTCTCCGCGTTTATTGCTCCGGAGTGACGGAAATGTTTAGGACTGAGATAAAGGTGGTGGTGATAACAACATTGTGAATGTAACCGATGCCTCTGAATGGCTCACGTTAACAGTGGTTAATTTCATGGTATGAACATTTCATCTCGATAAATTATTTAGGAAAACAGATCCCTTTCTCCCCCAGCCTAAAACTGCTGTTGTATCTTAGTCTCAACTCTCAATTCTAGCAAGAATGTTCCTCAAAGCCCAACCCAGGAGCCTACTCTGTTGATCGCCCTTCTCTCTTCCTTCCTATGATTCCATTTCTGTCTTCATACCCAGGCTCTTTGTCCGGACTCTCAAAACCCCAGGAGACAGGCTGGCAACCATGGGCTTCTTCAGGTGGCTGAGGAAAGAGGGAAGCTGAGGGGAGAAGACACATTGTCCTTTAGACCAGGTGGGGCAGTGGTCGGCAAACTCATGAGTCAACAGAACCAAATATCAACAGTACAGCGATTGAAATGTCTTTGGAGAGCCGAAAACCGACCTCTGCACATGGGCCACGACGTTTCAATCACACAGATATTTTGTGGAAGAGCCACACTCAAGAGGCCAAAGAGCCGCATGTGGCCTGAGAGCCGCAGTTTGCCCACCACTGAGGTGGGGGAATGGGCGAGGCAGAGGCTGACATTACTCATCAGTCAGATCGGCGCTGCTCACCTGGGAGCTAAAGGAATTGGGGGACCTGCCACCTCCAGCAGCCTGTCTTCCCTTACACGCTGCCCCCACTTGTCACGACAGCTGCTCTCATCTCCCCCCACCACCTCCACCCCTGCTAAATCAAGGCCCTTCGGCTGGGAACCCCAATCTGAGTTCCTTCTGGCTGGGGCCGGGTGCCTCCCGCCCTCTGGGGTGAAGAAGGGAAGTGGGTGGAGAGAGGAGAAGCTGCCAGCTTGGCAGCACACCGTCTTGCAGGACGGGTGATTTTGTTTCTTCTTTTCCATTTGATTTACAAAATTGTACCTTTTCCTGAAACAGCCCTGGGGCTCAAACACAACAAGTACGGGCACAGGGAGATGGCATTTAATTAAAAGACGGAATTATAAGCGGGAGACATCGAGGGGAACGACAGGGATTGCCACAAAATAAACATCCGAGCAGCTGCTGCCATGTGGCTGCTCACAACCGAGAGGACAAGGGGGCAGCAGTGTCCCTGGCTCAGTTCCTCCCAACCCGTAAGCCCCCTTTCATCTGAGACAGGGCAGGGAGGCAGGAGCGGACCGGACCAGCCTGCAGGCCTGGGCTCCAGCCCCAGCTCTCCTCCTCTGCTGGTTCCTGCGGTTAACTGTTTTAGGGAATCAGTCGACTAATATTAGTGGTATCAGAGGAAGCTTCTGAAAGTCACTTTGACGCAGTGGGAAGGACTTTGTATTGCTCCTCCTTCTTCTTGTCTAATTAACTTGGGCCAAATCCTGGCTCTGTCACCAGTTTTGACGAATGGGTGCAAATCGCATAAATCCTTTAGGCTTTGGTTTGCTCACCTCTGGGGCAAGATTACCTACCGGTCAGATGTCTTAAGCAGCTCACTAGGGGTGTCACCTCGCAGGGCACAGCATGCAACGGCGTTTTAAAACACGGAGCTGTGATTAACACGCGGCATTGTACTAGGAAATGGCTTTATTTTTTAGGAATCTGCTCCCACCGCTCTCACACCCCCATTTCTCACGAGGTGGCGGCTCTTCTGAAGGGCAGGCCAGCCCAGTTTATTAATGTTTCAGTCACCTTATATTACTAAACTAGAGGTCCGGTGCATGAAATTCATGCATGGGGGGATGTGTCCGTCAGCCCAGCTGGCACCCTCTCCAATCTGGGATCCCTCTCACAATCCAGGACTGCTGGCTCCCAACTGCTTGCCTGCCTGCCTTCCTGATTGCCCCTAATTGCTTCTGCCTGCCAGCCTAATCACCCCCTACCCTCTCCCCTGCCAGCCTGATTGATGCCTAATTGCTCCCCTGCCAGCCTGTTTTTCCCTAACTGCCCTCCCCTGCAGGCCTGGTCACCCCTAACTGCCCTCCCCTGCAGGCTTGATTGCCTCCCAACTGCCCTCCCCGGCTGGCCATCTTGGGCAGTCATCTTTGACCACATGGGGGCAGCCATCTTGTATGTTGGAGTGATGGTCAATTTGCATATTATTTTCTTATTTGATAGGACAGTTCCTTTTGGTCTTTAAGATTCTGCTTTGTTTATTTCAAAGTGGTACCCATTTCAAATACATTTTCTCCCCTCCTAGGATTGCCAGATTCAGAATACAGAATGCCCGGTATGATTGGAATGTGGTACAAATCATTTTTTTTTATAAGTATGTCTCCTTTCATACTTTGATTTTTATTTGCTAAACCTGGCAGCCCTGCCCCTTCTCCCAAGCACAGGCTACTATTTTGGCTTCAGAGAAGTGGTTCTCAGCCCATTAAATGTTTAACGCCTGGATTCTACTCCAGCCTGTTCCGTCAGAATGTCTGGGCACAGGAAGCACAGTTTTAAAGTTCCCGAGTGGATCTCACGTGCAGTCAGGGTTGCGTCTCACACTAGGGTTTTGGAGGGTGGGTCTGGCTTCTTCTTGTTCTACCCAAACTCCCAGCATGCACTGCTTTGGTGCTGAGGGAGCAGCAAGGGCAAGCAGGTGTCCTCTTACCAGCCTGCGTGTCGTGGGCTCGTCATCCTCACTTGTTGGTCACCACAGTTCCTCTATGTGACCCCAGCACCAGCGTATGGCAGGTGTCCAAACATACTAGTAAGCCCCCTGCAATGAGAGTCTTAAGAGAGGGAGAGGGCCAAGCCAGCAAGAGGAAAGTTCCCTTGTGTTGTGTGTATGCATCTCAGATTTCCCACCCTTGCAGCGGCCACGTCCATTCTGGTCAATGCCCTCTTCCGGGTATGACTGACAGGCAATTACCTTTCCTGCATCATCAGACCTTACTGGGTATGTGTCTAGTCGTCTTCTTCTTCTTCTTCTTCTTTTTAAAAAAGTATACTTTATTGATTTTTTTACAGAGAGGAAGAGAGAGGGATAGAGAGTTAGAAACATCGATGAGAGAGAATCATCAATCAGCTGCCTCTTGTACACCCTCTACTGGGGATGTGCCTGCAACCAAGGTACATGCCCTTGACCGGAATCGAACCTGAGACCTTTCAGTCTGCAGGCCGATGCTCTATCCACTGAGCCAAACCGGTTTCAGCTGTCTAGTCTTCTTTATCTAGTCCCTTCCCCAGGGTCTGCAGGGAACACACTTTATCTAGTCCCTTCCCCAGGGTCTGCAGGGAACAAACTCAGCTTCCTGGCACCAATGGCATGCCTCTATTATCTGGCTTTCCCTTGGTTCCTTTCCTGTGAATTAATTAACAACTGGGTTAATCACAACAGTACCGCTGTCATCCTAAAAGCAGGGTGGGAAGAGAGCAGCCACTCCCCCACTTTGCCGAGAAATAAAATTTGATGAAGAGAGCTTAAGTAATTTGCTGAAGTTCATGCAGCTATTAAGAATCAGAGCTCAAATGGCCTCCCAAAACCTTGCTCTTGCCATCATAATTTACAGTTCTCACTGTGATATGATTTACGAATAAAATTTACCTGGGTGTCTAATACACAGCAGGCACTCAACAAATATTAGTCCTCTTCCTAGCCAACCCTCAAACTGGGCATCTATCATCAGGTATAAGTTTATAATGTCCAATCCAAGTTAGTTGGAAATGATTTAACGCTTTGCTTCATCGTACTTATGTATGAATCTCTTAAGGTACTTACTTTTTGAAAACATCCAATATATGGCAGTATATTATGCTAATGCTAAGATAGAGGGTACAAATTGTATTCGTTTTCCTTTGGCAGCCACAACCATTACCATGATTTAGGCGGCTTAAAACACAGGACATTTATTCTCTCCCGGTTCCGGGGGCCGGAAGTGTGACACCCACATGCTGCAGGACCACGCTCCCTCTCACGGTTCGAGGGGAGTCTCTTTCGTGGCCGCCCCTAGCTTATGGGAGATCCAGGCGTTCCTGGGATTATGGCGGCACCACTCCCATCTCTGTCTCCGTCTTCCCAGGACCTTCTCCCTGTGTCCGTTCTTCTCCTCTTTTGTCTGTGAGAGCACCTGACATCGGATGTAGGCCCCCCCTAGTAATCTGCAATAATTTCATCTCAAGATCTTTAATTATATGTGCAAAGATGCTTCCCCCTCTCCCCCCAAATAAGGTCACAGTCATAGGTTCCTGGAGTTAAGATCTTTGGAGGTGGTGGGGGAGACAGGGGTGGTGGGAGAGCACCATGGAACTCAGTACAAAAGTATAGCATATTGGGAAGAGCTTGCATTTGGTCTCTGGAATTAAAAAAAAAAAAAAAAAAAAAGGCCTGCTCAAGTTTAAATCCCACCCATGCCATTAACTCCCTTGGACAATGACAGTTTCATGTTGAAAGTACAACATTAAGCGAAAAGAACAAGATACAAAATAGCCCCGGCTGTTGTCAGGGAAGTGCCTGTTGGTCCAGGACAGAGTGGTGGATGGTCCCCGGCTTTCTGGGTGGAGGCACTCCTGCTTTGTGGCAGCAGCAGCACCCGGGCCACCCTGGTCTCAGCCACCCTCACTGGGCCAGGCATCCTGGGCAGGGAATGGGAGCAGGACGGTGGTAGGGAAGCCAGGGAGGGGGGGGGGGCAAAGGGCAGCAAACACCTGGCTGGGGCTGAGCCCTGGGCTGGGGGTTAATCCCTGCCCCCCTCTCCCCCTGAACGGAAGCTTTAAGAAGGGAAGGAGGGAGGGAAAGACTTTATAAAAGAGTCAGTAGAGAGCAGAGTTAAAGAAGGAAAGAGAATGCACGAGTGAACTGTAGGAGCTGTAATGAAAATCAAGTATAGTTGTGTACTGGGGACAAATTTTAAAAGTAGGAGTCAGAAAAGAAAAAAGATAAATGATAGTGAATAATCAGGCATGTAGGTAGATAGATATTAAAACTGTGGAGCTAAGTAGAGAAGAATGTGTGGGAAAGGTAGGATGAGAGAGAAAGAGGGAGGGAAGAAAAGTTTTAAAGGGGAGCCGGTAGAGCTTAAAAGAATGGGAAGAAGGAAGGAATGGGGGAGGGAGCAAAGCAGGTCCAAGGGAGGAAGTAAAGAAAAAAATTTAAGGTGGGAAGGAAGGAAAAGGGGAGGGAGGGCAAGAGTAAAGATAAAGAAAAGAAGGAATGTGGGGAGGGAAGGAGGGTTGGAGAAAGATGATGGAACAGAAGTAGGAAATAAGGAGGAAAGAAAAGTTTATAAATGATGAGTCAGTAGGAAAAGTGTAATATAAAGGAGAGGTAATAATTGTGTGGGATGGAGAAACCAATAAGGAAGTCAAATACAATTGTGTGTGAAGGGGATAAGATTAAAAAAAAAAAAAAAAAGTTAATAGGGATGACCAGGCCAGCAGAGGAGGGCAGTTAGGAGTGGTCAGGTCAGCAGGGGAGGGCAGTTAGGGGGATCAGGCTGTCAGGGCAGGGCAGTTTGGGGGATTAGGCTGGCAGGGCACGGCAGTTAGGGGGATCAGGCCAGCATGGGAGGGCAGTTAGGGGGACTAAGCAGGCAGACAGAGTGGTTAGGGCAGACAGGCAGATGAGTGGTTAATAGCCAGAGATCCTGGATTGCGAGAGGGATGTCCAACTGGCAGTTAAATATCCCCCAAGGGCTCCTGGATTGGAGCGGGTACAGGTCGATCTGAAGGACCCTCCCCTATGCACAAATTTCGTGCATTGGGCTTCTAGTTACAAATTTTTAAAAAATCTCTTTACTGCTAGTAATTAACCGACAGGCCCAACAGACACTCAGCCCCTACAGCAGAATCCTCCCCAATCTAATTAGATACCAGATCCTTTGAGGCTGGACTCTGCAGCCATGAGGGTCCTGGAAATATTTCAGAAGGCCTTTCTGAAGTCAGAAATGCAGGCTTACCCCTGCTTACAAACAGACCCTTCCGAATAGGTCTTTAAAAATATTCAAATAGTTTTATAGATGATGCCCATTTCATGCAATGAGTTTTGGTTTTGTTTTTGTTTTTGCAAGTATTACGCAATGGTTATCCCTCCTCCAAAGAAGTAAATTCAGGCGAGGGTAACCTTCACTGCCTCTACATTGGGCCTGGCATCCACGTCTCCCTGTCCCCTTCGGTCTCTGCCTCTCTGTCCCCCACTCCCTTTCAGGTTTGACTTTGCTCCCTTTGACAGAGTGACTGTGCCCACATTCCTTCTTGTCATCACCTGCCTAACACCTACCTGTTCTTCTGCTTAGGTGCCACCTCCCCCAGAGATCCTTCTCTGACCCCCACCCCAACCCCCACTGCCTTCTCCACGCCCTCACCTGTACAGTGCTCCTCCCAGGCCCCAGTTCCCTTCTCAAGCTCCTCATAGCACTTATCACGCTGAATAGTAATAGTCTGCTCACCTGTCCCCTGATTGAACTGAAAACCTCCTGAGCTCAGGGACTGGATCTTATTCACCACTGCAGTCATTGTGTTGGCACTTGGTAGAGTGTTTACTAATCCATTCAATGAGTGTCTGTAGAATTCATCCTATGGGCCAGGCACAGTACTAGAAGATGGTCTATATCTATATCTATATCTATATCTATATCTATCTATATTATATATAATCTATATCATCTATATATTATCTATCTATCTATCTATCTATCTATCTATCTATAATCTCCTAAGATCTGAGTGCAAAAGCAGTTACCTAGGCAAAGAGGAAGGAGGAGCATTCCTGGCAATGTGAACGTCATATGCAAAGACCCTGAGGCAGATGGAATTATAGTGTATTTGAGAAACTGGTAGGAATGGAGAGCACAATAGAGACACGGAGACAGATGGAAGTCAGTACCTATTGGATAACCAATGAGTAAGCAGCATGTACTCACCGAGTGAGGTGTGGCCTTCTGTGTGCATCTGCGAACGGTCCTTCCTTCCAGCAGGTGCAAACCTCTCTGCTCTCAGCATCTGCTTCCCCTGCCAACCAGCTGAGTAATTGCTGATCTATTCCAGTTGGTTCATGGATGTGGCCTCCTGGGGCCTGGCTCCACTCCCACAGTCTTTCGCTACGTCCTACATACACAGCTCTCTCCTCTTGCCCTTGTCACACAATCTGCAATGCGCAGTGACATCAGGGAGTCAAGATCTGTTATAAACGCGCCGTGAAAATGCATGCAGGTGGCTTAAGCCTCACTCCTTATGCGGGGTAAAAATTGGTATGAATCACTTTCTAAATTTGTTTTTAAAAATCTTCCTCTTACCTTATGCAAAGCTGAAGATCACTTCAAGATGATAACGTGACTTATCCTGGAAGGAGCTAATTTAATGCCTCTAAACCTATCTTGTGCTTGTTGGAACAAATCGGTGAGCCAGTCTTTAGCTTGTTTCCCTCTTTTTACATTTTTTTTTCAGATCAAATAATGTCTAGATGCCAAAATACACTATAATTCCTTCTCTGCTTTCCTTTGCAACTCACGGGTTCCTGGTGAGTGGGATGATCATTAAGTACCATCCTCAGCCAGAAGGAGGAGGGGGAGAAGGCCCTTCCAAAAACTCTTTGAAAGGAGTTGCAAAGGGAGGCTGACCATAACGGGACTTGGCCTTTGGTAGAGGGATCCAGCCAACTTACAACTGGGACAGGATAGTAAGAAGCTAGAAAACTCCCTGGGCAAGTGGAATGGGGAAACTGAGGCGAGATAACTAAACCAGGCCAAACAATTTGAACAATTTACAGCCAGCAAGTGACTCTCAGGGACTTATCTTCCCCAACCAACGACACTTTTGAGCAAATGGTTTATACTTCTCCCTAACCAGAGGATACATAGCTTACATCACTCCGGTCAGAAAAATAGAGAGCAGAAACCTAGTTAATGCCATGTGTGCGCCAGCAGACCCCAAGGACAGATGAAGTTGGGGAACAAATAACAAAAACCCAATTAGAACCAGGCAGACCCAAGATAAAAGTAAAACAATGAAACAGACCAAAGAGTAATCCCAACCTCCCCTTATACTCATTTGACTGCATCAACATGTTAAAATCACACCTGGAAAGCTGATAATATTTTTGCTGAAACCCTCCCCTAACATTCTTGGCCCTCAGGAAAATAGATAAAAACCCTCAAGACAGCCGGCACTGGTTTGGCTCAGTGGATAGAGCGTCGGCCTGCGGACTGAAAGGTCCTGGGTTTGATTCCGGTCAAGGGCATGTACCTTGGTTGCGGACACATCCCCAGTAGGGGGTGTGCAAGAGGCAGCTGGTCGATGATTCTCTCTCATCGACATTTCTAACTCTCTATCCCTCTCTCTTCCTTTCTGTGAAAAATCAATAAAATATACTAAAAAAAACAACAAAACAAAAAAACCCTCAAGACAAAGACCAGGGCGGGCTTACTCTAGAGCAGTGAGTGGTTCCTCATGTTGTGGTGACCCCCAATCATAAAATCATTTTCGTTGCTACTTCATAACTGTAATTTTTCTCCTGTTATGAATTGTAATGTAAATATCTGTGTTTTTCTAATGGTCTTAGTCTCTACCTGTTGAGAACCACTGCTATAGAGCCTAAGACCATCGGAAAACACAGATATTTACATTACAGATTCATAACAACATGAGAAACTGTATTAAAGGGTCGTGGCATTAGAAAGGTTGAGAACCACTGCTTAGAGCATGCCTATGCTCCTTGGGCATGAACTTTTTACTTCCTCCTAAACTTGCAACCAGGGGAGCAGAGGGCAGCGGCAGCCAATCAGGCAGTCAATTTTTCAGTTCATTTTGACCCGAGAGATGTTAATGCCTTCATAGTGCATCCTTCTTCTTCCTCCAACTACAAAACAACCATTGTCACGTCACAGCGAAGCTCTAATAAACACAGTCTCACAGTCTCCGTGGGCCTGTGAGGGGCAGATGGAGTTCGAGTCCTGGTTCTGCCACGAAGGAGCTGTGTGGAGGCAGGCTGGCTGCCTCTGGCCTCCCTTATCTGGAAACGGAGGCGCTGGACTTTGACCCCGACAGCCCCTGGCTGCTCTCATGCCCCAGGACTCTAGGCTCTGCCACAGGCCCCCGAAGCTTTCCCTGGGAAGTGCTCTCCGTCGGAGCACATCAAATATCTAAACATGCAGTGTTTACCTTCCTGATGAAACTGCCAGAGTGGAATTTGACCCTTTCCACAAATCTCGGATGGGAAAACCAACTTTCTGCGCGTGTAAAGCCTGCGGGGACGGGCTTAGCCCTCGAAGAAGCAGGTGCACCAGCTTCACGGACTGACGTGGCTTCGAAAGGGCATTGTAACGACACGGAGAAGCGAGCTCTGACCTTTTATCAGCAGCAGTGTTCCCCGCAGTACTGGCAGACTGGCACGGATCCACCTGGTCTCCTTGGTAACCAAGGGCCGAGATCTGTGAAATGTTTGCAGGACATCTGGCCGAGGTGAAGGTGCAGGCGGGTGCTGCCAGAGATCAAGCCCACAGCCCTGGCCGTGGAAGACCCCGCGCCAATAAAGAGCCGCAGGCACTGGAGCATCCGGCCGTGGAAGCAGGCTCAGCAACCAGACTGCCTGGGGTTAAGGGCCAACCTGCCTCCGAAGATGGTGGAACCCCGGGGAAGATGTAGCTTGCCTCCCTGGGTTTCAATATCCTCATTTGTAAAGCGAGTTTACTCAAAGCACCTTCCTCATGTGCAGTGCAGTTGTTGACAGGGCTAAATGCACTGAAATATTGAAAATATATCCCTGGCTGGTTTGGCTCAGTGGATGGAGCATTGGCCTGCAGCCTGGGGGGGGGTCCCGGGTTCGATTCTGGTTGGGGGCATGTGCCTCGGTTGCGGGCACATCACTAGTGGGGGCGTGTAGGAGGCAGCTGATCGATGTTTCTCTCTCATTGATGTTTCTGACTCTCTATCCCTCTCCCTTCCTCTCCTTGAAGAACCAATAAAATATATTGAAAGAAGAAAAGGAAAAAGAAAATACCCAGCGCTGTATCATGTAGCCAGGGCTCAGTGTGAATTAGCCAGCAGTAGTGACCATGCGATGATTAGGTAACACCAAGCAGAAAAAAGGAGCTTTTTCAAGAAGCCCACACGCAGTCTTGACGTAGGGAGATCCACAGCAAAGATGGTGGGAAAACTCAGGGCACAAGCCCCTCTACGTTCCCATAACAAGTGTGCAAGGTTAGATGCACGGGTCAGGGATGTGAAGGTCACGATCAATGGCTTTGGCGTTAGGCAGATCTGTCTGGGACCCTAGCTCTGCAGATGACTAGCTGTGTGAACCGCCAGTAATTCAATCCGTCTGAAATGTATTCTCCTCCAATGTACAGTGAGCTACCCCAGAGAGCTGTACATCGTGTGAAAGGCTTGGAATGCAGCGAGTGGTCAATAATATGAATGACTACTATGACCACGTCCAATCAGGCTTCATCTGGCTCCCATTTTCTCCCTGACCCCTAAGTTTAACCATTTATTCATTCCACCAAACATGTACCAGTACTAGCTTTGTGTCTGTTAATCAAACTGGACACCAGGAATTCGAAAGTAATTATGAGATGAGGTTCATGCTCCTAAATATCTCATGGCCTGGTTAAGAGAAATTAAAATATATATATATTTTGAACTTAAGGAAAATGAAACTACATATCAAAACTTGTGAGATAAAACTAAATTTGTGTTAGATAAACAGTGATTCTCAATGTCAATTCACATTTGAACCACTGGAGAGCTTTCTAAAAATACTGATGTCTGGTCTTCACCCCAGACCAAGAACATCAGATCTCTAGGGATAAAGCTCAGGCAAGGATATTTTTACAAAGTGACCCCAGTGATGTTAATGTCCAGCCGAGAACTATCCTAAGTGCCGAAAGGGACAGAAAATGCTCTGTAGGCACAGCTGGGACAATGAACACTGCCAGGGCCATTGTGGGCATGGGTTTGAAATACTGGAATGTTTATCAGGTGGGGAAGGCATAGGAGGAAAGGCATTCAGGCCTGGGCAACAGCATGCACCAAGCCACAGAGATATGCAAAGGTCGTTAGGAAATGAAGTTCAATGGTTAAAGCATATCTATTGTGCTGCCTCATATTTATACACACTGAGTGGCCTGATTAGTATGATCTCTGAATGCATAATAATCTGGCCACTCAGTGTGTGTGTGTGTGTGTGTGTGTGTGTATTTGAGGCCCGGTGCATCAATTCGTGCCAGGGTGAGGGGACGTGGGCAGCTGGCCGGCCTTCCTGCTGGTTGAGGGGACAATTTGCATATTAGCCTTTTATTATATAGGGTATACACTGAGTGGCCAGATTATTATGCGTTCAGAGATCATAATAATCTGGTCATTCAGTGTACACACACACACATTTGTAAAGATGCGCTGGAGGCACAGTACATGAAATGTGTGCACAGTAGGGTCCCTAGGCCTGGCCAGCAATCAGGGCTGATCAGATTCCCTGCCTCTCCATCTCCCCATCTCCTCCTTCCCTTGCTCTCTCAGTGCTTGCTCTGCTGGTCACCCACCGTGTTCTGCGCTGCCTCCTGATGGTCAGCGCATGTCATAGTGAGCGATCAAACTCCTGGTCAAACTCCTGAGGGGACACTTTGCTTGTTAGACATATATATATATATGTTGAACATCTTTTCTTGTGCTTATTTGCCCTCCTTAATCCTCTTTGGTGAAATAGCTCTTCCTCTTTTGCCTTGTTTTAATTGTTTTCTTATTGTGGAGTTTCGGGATATAAGTTATTCTGGATATGAGTTATTTAGGGAATATTTAATTTGCCAATATCTTCTCCCAGTCTATGGCTTGTCTTTTCATTCTCTTAACCAGTGTGTTTCATAGAAATAATGTTTTTTTAACTTTGATAAAGCTAACTTTTATGAATCATGCTTTTGTGTAGTGTCTAAGAACTAACTAAATCACAAATATTTTATGTGTTTCCTTCTAAAAGTTACATAGTTTTAGGTTTTATATATAGATCTAGGATCTATTTTGAGATAACTGTGAAGATAGGTCAAGGTTTATTATTTTGACTATGGATGGCCAATCGTTCCAACGTAATGTTTAAAAAAAAATTTTTTTTTTTTCTCCATTGAACTGCTTTTGCACATTTGTCAAAAATCAATTGGTTCTATTTGTGTGGGTCTATTTTTGGACTCTATTCTGCTCTATTGATCTATGTGTATTGCTTCACCAATACTCCTACTGTCTTGATAATTGTACCTTTATAATGAGTCTTAAAATCAAGCCTTGTGATTACTCCAACTTTATTCTTCTTTTTCAAAAATTCAACAACCACTTTTCAATAATCTTTTGCTATGAATCCAAAACCATGCCAAGCACCTGACTTGAATTATGGAATTTAATCTTCACAACAAATCTGTGAGGTTGTATGTTAGTTCAAGTCTGTCAAGAAGCAGATGTCAAAATTGTCTTAGAAGTGCAATAGATTTAGCCCTGGCCAGTGTGGCCCAGTTGGTTGCATTGTCTCATGCATGCATTGGTGATTCGGCCAAAACCGGTATGGCTCAGTGGGTAGAGCATTGGCCTGCAGACTGAAAGGTCCCAGGTTTGATTCTGGTCAAAGGCATGTACTTTGTTTGCGGGCACATTCCCAGTAGGGGGTGTGCAATAGGCAGCTAATTAATGATTCTCTCTCATCGATGTTTCTCTCTTTCCTTCTCTCTTCCTCTCTGTAAAAAATCAATAAAACATATTATTTAAAAAAAAAAAAGTTGATGGTTCGATTCCCAGTCAGGGCACATGCTTAGGTTGCAGGCTCTCTCCCCAGTAGGAGCCATGCTGGAGGCAGCCAATTGGTGTTTCACTGTAGCATTGATGTTTCTCTCTTCCTCTACCTCCTCCCCCTCTAAAAATCTATAAAATCTCTTTTTAAAGTGCGATAGATTTATTAGGTAAAATTGCCGTAGAGGATAGAGGGAGAGATAGCAAGGGTCACAGGAACAACCTTCAGATCATAATGCTCGTCTGACACCTGTGAGAAGAGAGAGAAGGAGACAACTAGCTGGGGACTCAGACGGTGACCCAGCTCTGAGAAACACCTCAGCCAGGGTTATGAGGGAAAACCTAGCGGAAAATCTTTTGATTAGAGGAGTACCACATTGGAACAGAATCACCAGGATTTTTGGACTTCATTGAGCTCAGCCATTGGCTGGGAGCAGCCTGGAAAAAAAAAATGTAGCCTGGTATGAGTGCTGCAGGGGAATTAAAATCCAAAACGACCTGGTTCTATTCTTCTTAGTCTCTAAACGCAAATTACATCTTATGGCCACATTTAATATTACAAACATGTAAAGTAATCTGAACCCTCCCTGCTCAAAAAATGAAGCTCTCAAGGTTAATAGAGTTAAAAAAAAAAATACAGTATTTTTTTGTTCTGCCAAGAACAAAATATGAATAGAGCTCAATACAGTGCTTTTTTTGATGGCTTTGAAACCCATTTTTCTGGACATAGACCTGGGGGTTGGACCTGAAATCTATTTCTTGCCCTGACTCCTTATCAATTGACTAGTGGCCCGGTGCACGAAATTCATGTATGGGGAGTGGGGGTAGGGAGGGTCGGGGGGTGCGGGGGGTGTCCCTCAGCCCAGCCTGCACCCTCTCCAATCTGGGACCCCTGTGGGATTGGGTCTAAACTGGCAGTCGGACATCCCTCTTGGAATCTGGGACTACTGGCTCCTAACTGCTCACCTGCCTGCCTGCCTGCCTGATCGCCCCTGCTGGCCTGATAGCCCCCAAATTCCGACCCCTGTCGGCTCAATTGCCCCAACTGCTCCCCGCACTAGCTTGCTCACCCGCAATTGCCTCCCCTCCCTCCTCTCCCCCCGCCTCCCCCCCCCCCCCCCCCACCATGGCTTTGTCCAGAAGGACATCCGGAAGGTCTCCTGGTTTAATTAGCATATTACCCTTTTACTATTGTAATATAGATGCTTTCTTTCCCATTAATATTGTTGATGTTTCCTCTTCTTCCTTTCTTATCCCTCCGTATACATTTCTTCAAAGATCAAAGTCATCATCCACTCACGTCCTCCTGTCTAGTGAAGAAGCCAGCTGTCTTCCGCTCTATTAGAACAGCTCACTTGGAGTGTCTTTAATCGATGCTCCCGTTTAACGTTTGTAATAAAGTGCTAACAATGATGAGGCCTCTGAGCAGTGCCTGTCACTGATGGCAGAACTGTCACTGCGGTTGGATACTCCAGGCGCATGCCTTGACCATTTAGAGCATCTCAGTTTGTACGAGATATTTTTAATGTGTTTGGACGCGTACACTGACCAGCAGCTGACAGATCGGGATGTTTTCTCCACTGAGTTTTCACTGATCTTCCTATTCTTTAAAAAAAAAAAAAAAAAAAAAAAAGAGTCAGTGATAAAGGGAAAAGTTATTCTTTTTAGTAAAAATAATGAAAACATTGACTTAAATATATATATTTCTCTCTGTTTGGGAATGTGCTTCCTTCCTTCAGTCCTGACATGATCCTGTGAGGTAGATGGGGCCAGTGATATCAACCCTTTTACAGATGACAGGAGTGTATCCCAGAAAGCTATGTGACATCAAGGCAGAATTGAGATGCACATTTAGGTTTTATAACTCAAATCATGTGCCCTCCATACTTGAAAGCCTGCGGAGAGCATCACAATGTGTAAACACAGGAGATACACAAACCTTTAAAAAAGTAAATAGTTGACAGAAGGTTTTGAGTGTTTGTGAACATGAAACATGCTAGACATACACATGTTTATGCGGCAGCCCAAACACCCACTCTAATGAAAGACTGACCCAGAGAAGGTTAGAGACAGTTGAATGAACGAACCAATGAATGAATGGAGGGCCTGCCCCAGATCCTGGCAAAGCATCCACTTCCAGCATAGGGGTCAGAGGGTAACCCCCGGGTTCCGCCTAGCCCGGAACATCTCTTCTGTGTCACCATGTCACATTTCCCTTCCACTTGCGGTGGAAGCCCTCCCAGGCAGCCTCTGCTAAGACCCAGGCAGTGAAGGCAGAGGGTTCCCACCAGCCCCAGACAAACCGGAAGATGTACTGCGTTCCTCTCTGCCGTCTCCATCCCTATCGTTTAACCCAGCCCATTGTCTATGTGTTTGTCTCCTCCATCACTGAGTGAACAATGTGATTTCAGGACCACACTCATTCATCTTTAAATTCTAAGGTGCCTCTCAGTTCCTGGTATAGTTGGCATTCATGAAGCGATTCTCTAAATAAAGGAATGAGAACTATATGCTCAGTATTGGGGCTATGATTGCCAGCATTCAGGTGAGAAGGACAATGAAGATAAAGATGAAGAAGGAGGAGGAGGAGGAGAAGGAGGAGGAGGAGGAGGAGGAGGAGGAGGAGGAGGAGGAGGAGAAGGAAGGTGCTGTTGATTAACACTTATCACTTTTTATATGACAGATACTGCTACATTTCTATGCACTCAATCTTATTTAAGTCTTCTACCCACTCATAAGAGCTAGGAATTTCTACTAGTTGTGTACACACACTAGAAAACTGAAGCTTACTGGGGTTCAATAACCTGCCTAAGACCACACCATGAGCCTGTGGCAGAATTCCGTCTTTTGGATGCCAGGGTGCATAGTCTTAACTTCTGTGTTACTCTGATGGCCACACTGTCCAATCCAGACAGCAGATGCATGGTCTAGAGTCTAGACCGTGGCCTTTAAATAAGACAGGAAAAATTCCTTGAAAATATAGGAATCAAACCACGTAGGTATAGGGGAAAAAGAAATTAAGGTAGAGTCCCATCTTTAAAAAAGCTTACATCCATAATAAGGAGAGGAGACCAACATACATATTCATGAGACAGTGACACAGACACATGAAACTGACTGTCTAGATAGCCACCTCTTTATCCAGTCACACCTCTACCCATTAGTGAGTACCCTGGATGCCCCATACTATGCTTTGTGCTTTACATCTAATTTCTTAATTTGTCCAACGATCTTCAAAAATTACATGTGATCCTTAGCTCATGAAGAAATTAGGATTAATAAAAGTAAGTCATTTGTGTAAGTAAGTAAGTCACAGAGCTAAAAGCAAGCAGTGGATTTGGGCTTCCCCTGGACTGCCGAACCCAGATGACAAAGCCCATTCTCCCTGCGTTCTGAAAAGAGAGCATCCTTCGCAAAGACTTGTTGATCAGTATCAACCCTTTCAGATTAGCTAATAATTCAGTCAGAACATGATAGGCATGGGACACAGGACAGATACATATTTCATCTTCTTCCCAGAGATGGTAGGTCTCTATGAGGGCCACATGAGGCATCCTGAGTAGATGGGGGCAGAGGGGTGGAACGTGAGGGGATGGAACTACTGTAGCCCCAGGACTCTGAGTCTGAAGAGAAGCAAGTCTGCAAAGTGAATAAGGGTTTTCCTCCGGCACCCAGGCCCTCGCTCTGGCTGGAGTCTCTGCTTTGCTCTGGCAGGAGTGCTGCTCCTGTAGCTCCCTCCGCCCCCACCCTCCCCCTCATAGCAGGCATCCTGCCCCACCCATAACAGGCTCTGCACCACCTTCTTTGTCCTGCTAATTTGCATATCCCCTCCTGATTGGCTGGTGGGCCTCATGGGGTATGGTCAATTTACATAGTTCTCTGTTATTAGTGTTGATAATCCAATGAATATGCAACCTTGTGTACATTTGGCAATGTTTCTGTAGGATGGATACCAAGAGCAGAGTGTCATAAACTGAAAATCCAAGCTTTATTAATTGCTAAGTTGATGCAAAAACAGCTCTAACACCTGACCTAAACTGGCTTTTGAAACGTACTCTTTCTGTTATAATGTAAAGCTGAGAGACTTTTTTTTTTTTTTTTTTTTTTTTTTTTTTTTACAAATGTAAGGTATAAATTATAGGCCTTCTATTTTAGATAATAGACAGAAAAGCTATGTGTAATCACAACAGAGCTATAAAATTCTATTCTGTCCTTCAGCATGAGGCAAATGAAAATTGTCAGAGTAATGGATATAATTTTTGTGTTTTTATGTCAAGTTCAGGCTTTACATCTTACAGCAATGCCCCTTATTACTCATATTTTCAACTGATGCTTTTTGTAGATTTACTTTTTATACATGAAACACAAAAAATATGGGAGAAATGTGCAAGTGAATGCTCAAGTGTCTTTGTAACCCTATTCTACGTGTGTACGTACTTTGCTTCAACTATTCTCTAAAGACCTAAAGGTGCCATTTCACAGACAGAATGCAGTTGGTGGGGAGGGTCAGCAGAAGGTGAGGAAATAAAGAACGTAACTAAAATGTTGCCTTTGGGAGCCTCCTCCTATAGAGAAGGCTCCTAGACTCTGGAAAAACTACAGATAAGCTACCCAAATGTCCATCAAAAGATGAATGGATAAACAAATGTGAGATATATATATATATATATATATATATATATATATATATATATATATATATATATATATGAATACTATTCAATCTTAAAAGGAAAGACATTCTCAACCATGCTACAACATGGATACATGTTGAAGACAATATGTTAAGTGAAATCAGTCAGGCACAAAATGAAAAATCCTGAATAATTCCACTTCCATGATGTACTTAGAGAAGTCAAATCCATAGAATCAGAATGTAGAATGCTGGTTGCTAGGGGGTGGGGGTGGGGATGAGAAAGTGAGGAGTTACTGTTTAATGGTTATAGAATTTCAGCTTTGCAAGATAAAAAAAAAAGTTCTGGAGATCTGTTTTACAACAATGTGAATATATTTAACACTACTGGACAGTTTGCGTCTAGAAATAGTTAACATAAACGCACTCTGAGAAAATTAGTAGCGGCTGTGTAGGGCACAATGGTAGGTGGCCGGGGAGGTGATCAGAAAAAGCTGTGGGACTGCAGAGGAAGGAGAGGTTGAGGGAAGGAGGAAGGAATAGCCTGAGCCAACATTCGGCCTGTACACATTTAATCAAAAAAGAATACTTTGCCCCAGCCAGTTTGGCTCAGTGGCTAGAGCATCGGCCAGTGGACTAAAGGGTGCCAGGTTCAATTCCAGTCAAAGGCACATGCCCAGATTGTGGGATCAATCCCCAATAGGGGGCATGCAGGAGGCAGCTAATCAAGGATTCTCGCCATTGATGTTTCTTTTTTTCTCTCTCTCTCCCTCCCTCTTTTTTCCTCTCTGAGTGGCCAGATTATTCTGATCTCTGAATATATAATAATCTGGCCACTCAGTATATATATGTACTGTGCATGTATTCATGCATGAATTTGTGCATGGGTGGGGTCCGGCCAGCCTGGCCAGGGGGTGGGGACATGGGTGGTTGGCTGGCCTGCCTGCTGCTGCTGCTCGAACTCCTGGTTGAGGGGACAATTTGCATATTAGCCTTTTATTATATAGGATATACACTGAGTGGCCAGATTATTATGCGTTCAGAGATTAAAATAATCTGGCCATTCAGTGTGTGAGTGTGTGTGTGTGTGAGTGTGTATGCACTTTTAGACAAAGCTGTGTTCTATCGGCCACCTTCAGATGTCATTGTGTCAAACGCACACAGAATGTGTAATGCTATTTTCAATCCAACCTTAGTTGTCATAAAGCCAATTTTTTCTCTCTCTCAAAAGCAATAACACTTCTGCCCTTTAAGGTTTCTTTATGTCCTCAATCTTAAACGTAAAACTTTAAAGCTCAAATTTTTGTTGCACGTAGAACCCAAATAAAAAGTTACAGGAGTAAAATTACGTTTGTAGGTTTTCCTGAAGAGAGCTTTCTACGAGGCTAAATAAACTATTAAATTTTGAGACAGCTCAGCAGTTCAGACTATCATCTTTTAGTTTTATTTTCCCTTTAGGTGATATACTGCTTAATATGTAAGCATTTATGCCATCGTGTCTCGGTGCTTTATGAGTTTACTTCATTCCCTTTTCTGTAGTTTCCATGGTTGTGTTCCTTCCTGACTTCTCACTGTCCAAGGAATCCCCTGCCCCCATTTAATCTCCTCTTTCACGTCATTCATACAAATGCTTCCTACATATACTATTAAAAAATTTTTTTTTTAACCAAAGAACTACGGATATTGGGAAAGCTATTCCAGAGTTATAAGAATATAATTCATATGGATTCACTGAAAAAGACAAGGACTCTAAGTCTCACTGGAGGTGCAGACAATAAAGCTAACAAAGAGTGACTGGCCAGGACAGAAAGATGTTCAGTGGATAGCCACCCACAAGGACCAGTCATTTGCCACTGAACAGGGCAAGAAAAATGGCCAGGAGTGACTTTCCACCTCCCGTTTGCTTCTTCATTGCCTTCCTTCTTATCTTCCTTAGATAGTCATGGGAACTGAACACAAATCGACTGACCTATGGGAACTGCCCCGAGCTGAGTCCATGACGGAACAGCCCTGCGGGTGACTGGCCTGGGAAGCTGGCCGCCCGGCTGCTGCTGGCTGTGAGGGGCAGGTCCTCTCGCTGGACCAGAGGTGCTTACTCATCAAAGGGACACACGGTGCTCCTTCTCTGCCCTCTCTGTCTCCTCCACATAGAACCACACTGGCGTATAAGTTTTGACACTTTCACATTGGGGAGTCCCCAATATAGGCCTCTGATGTTTGCATTTTTAGGACATAAAGTTGAAACCTGAAAAACAAGGACAGGAAAGATAACTTCTACTCCTTCCTCTAATTTCTCTCTTAAACATTCATGCATACATGCTTTGGGATCATCTGTCTCTTGCACGCCTCCTACTGGGGATTGAGCCCACCATCTGACCAGGAATAAAACCGTGACCTCCTGGTCCATACATAGGTCCATGCTCAACCACTGAGACACCCTGGCCAGGCGATTTATAGTCTTTTCTGTAAGTCTTTGCCTTACCCTTTTTAGTTCCAAGCCAAGAATGGAGATAGGCCAGAATCCAGATGCCTTACAAATTACTTCCAGGGGAAAATCAGGAATTGTGTGTAAACATAGCATGTAGTTGTTAATAACTCTGAGCTACTTTTATTTCTAACAAAAGCCTTGTAAAATGTGTTGGTCATCTCCATTTAATATAGTGACACAAATATACAAAAAAAATAATAGAGTGATTTGTTCAAAATTCAGAGGCAAAGGAAAAAACCAAGAACTCTTTGATCTGAATCCAAAAGAGTTTGTACAGCTTCCAATTTAATGGGGGAAAAGAGCAGTGCCTACAGGTCTTTGAACATAAAATGAAAAGAGAAATAAATAGTCAGAGGATGCAGCTTCCAGTTTTAGATGTCTGTGTGTATGTTTTTAATACTCATCTTAGGATATGCTTACTGATTTTTTAGAGTGGCGAAGGGAGAGGAATATCAATGTAAGAGAGAAAAATCGATTGGTTGCCTTCCTTAAAGCACCCCAACCTGGGATTGAACCAATCAAACTCACAATCCTTTGGAGCAGTGGTCGGCACACTCATCAGTCAACAGAGCCAAATATCAACAGTACAATGATTGAAATTTCTTTTGAGAGCCACATTTTTTAAACTTAAACTCCTTCTAACGCCATGTCTTCAAAATAGACTCGCCCAGGCCGTGGTATTTTGTGGAAGAGCCACACTCAAGGGGCCAAAGAGCCACATGTGGCTCTCGAGCTGCAGTTTGCCTGAGCATGGCTTTGGAGTATGGGACAATGCTCCCACCCACTGAGCCACCCAGCCAAGGCTCCAGTTTTAGAATTTTAAAGTCTTTTTCAGCATTTGAATGGTTTTGGCACCAGCCTCAAGGAAGCCTTCGTTTAGATTGCTATTAGCAACATTACGATGCAAGTGATTTCTTTGCACTAAAAAGAAATCAAATGCTTATTCCTCTTCTCCTATTCCCAACCCCCAAATGTGCTTTGCTAGTATAAAAGCCATACAGCCACCGTCATCAACTTCCACCTAAAACTGATGTGTATCTTTACAGCTCACTTCCTGGATATCCACTTGGGGAGCGCTAAAGCTGTGAAGGAGAGCCATAACTCAAACCCTGCCCTTAAAAAAGCCATCCGTTAGCCCATGATAGTGGTCGGCAAATTGAAGCTTGAGAGCCACAGACGGCTCTTTGGCCCCTTGGGTGTGGCTCTTCCACAAAATACCACAGCCTGGGCGAGTCTATTTTGAAGACATGACGTTAGAAGAAGTTTAAGTTTAACAAATGTGGCTCTCAAAAGAAATTTCAATCGTTGTGCTGTTGATATTTGGCTCTATTGACTAATGAGTTTGCCAACCACAAGGACCTGCTGTGGGAATGTTACAGGCGAGCAAACTGAGAGGCACCAAGAAGAAGATTTCATCAGGAAAGAAAAGTATCAGAAAGAGATAAAAATAAGTTATGGCCTCTCTCAGAATTATCAGGTTTGGATAAGTTTCCTGGCTTATTTGCTCTTAATTCTTTACAACTATGAAGACATGCCACTTTTATTACTAGGTAAAATATCTGTCCAGCGTGTGATCGATCTTGTATTTGAATTGTAAGAAAACCTTTCTTGTGTTCTGTTTTCAGCATGTAAGTGAATAACATAGTGCTACAGTCTAATTATTTTTGACTCTTGTTTCCCTGTTACCTAAAGAAGTTAAAAAACAAAACAAAACACAAAACAACCTCTGAGAATTAGATTTAAATTCATTGTTTATAATTTGTGTGTTTTTTTGGTCTTTGCTGTTGTTATTGTCTAAAATAATTACCTTTTCTAACTCCTTTTCCTCCCCTAGGCTCTTTAGGGTTAAACATAAATTGGGTTAGACTTAAATAAAATTAAATGAATGCAATACTTTTTGATGGAGAAGAAAAGGACCATCAAATATTCTCTGTGCTATCACTGACCCCTGCCATCAGCCACTTCAGTGCTGTGACATGGTCATAAGACAGGTAGATGCTTTACAGGCTGGTACAAGTTTTTATGGACTCAGGTTCAAAAATCTTTGTGATACCAATTGAAACGAATTTGAGATTAGGATCTTTGGGGGAGATTTGTGATCCATGTGCAAATTACTATTGCAAATTATTTTCCAGTAGGGCTCCACAGAAGTGACTGTGATTCTATGACTAAGCAGAGTTGGAACTTTATAATAAAAACAAGCCAGGGTTGGAATGAGAAATCTTTTCCCAGGGATGCCTCACGCTGAGTCAGATATGTACTTATTTGCTCGGAGTGATTCAGTCGAAGCATCGCTGGAGGCTGAGTGATGGGTTATGCAATGCTGAAGGCTCTCCCCACTGCTGCAATCCAACGACACATCTCTGGGAAGTCCGTCAGCCTGTGTCCCCACGGGTGGGTGACACGGCCCTCTCCTCCATGACGCCAATGAGAACACAGGCCTTGAGAGGTTCTCTTCTTAGGCTCTCTGTCACTCTTCCTGACAATGAATATACCTTGTGATTTCTTCTTTGATCCATTGTTATTTAAAAGTATGTCATTTAGCCGAAACCGGTTTGGCTCAGTGGAAAGAGCGTAGGCCTGCGGACTGAAAGGTCTCAGGTTCGATTCCGGTCAAGGGCATGTACCTTGGTTGCGGGCACATCCCCAGTAGGGGTGTGCAGGAGGCAGCTGGTCGATGTTTCCCTCTCATCGATGTTTCCAATTCTCTATCCCTCTCGCTTCCTCTCTGTAAAAAATCAATAAAATATATATTAAAAAATGATAAAAATAAAAGTATGTCATTTAGGTTGGCCTGTGTGGTTCAATGGATGAGGGTCAACCTAAGAACCAGGAGGTCATGGTTGGATTCCTGGTCAGGGCACATGCCCTGGCTGTGGGTTCGATCCCCAGGATGAAGTGTGCAGGAGGCAGATAATCAGTAATTTTCTCTCATCATTGATGTTTCTGTCTCTCTTTCCCACTCCCTTCCACTCTGAAACCAATAAAAAGATGTTAAAAAAAATTTAAAAATATGCCATTTAAATGATATACTTTTATGCCATTTAAATGACATACTTTTATGTCATTTGGTCTTTTTTAAGTTTCTTATTGTTACTACTTTCTAATTAGTTAATAGTTTATAATTTTTCTCTGCTCTAGTCAGATAACATATTCTGTAAGATTAAAATCTTCTGAAATTGTGAGATTTCTTTTCTAAGTCAGTTTAGAAATGTCTTGGTGAATGTCTCATGTGAACTTGAAAAGAATGTGTCTTCTGCAGTTGTTGGGTATAGCATTCTATAAATATCAATAAGGTTAAGTTGATTGGTAGTTTTGTTCATATCATCTATATTCCTACTGACTTTTTAAAATCTTTTAATTTCCGAGAAAGGAGTATTAAAATTAGTTCTGTCAGTTTTTGCTTCCTGTCTTTGGAAACCAGATGCATACATAGTTAGAATTATCATGTATTCCTGATGATCTGATACTTCAGCATTATAGAATGCCTTTCAATCCTTTGTAATATTTTTTGTCTTGAAGTTGATTTTTTCTGATACTCTTATAAGCTACACCAGGTTTCTGAGGTTTACTGTTTGCCAGGTATATTTTTTTCTATTATTTTACTTAAAATCTATTTGAGTCTTTATATATGCAAGTGCATTTCTTATCAATTGTCTATAGTTCAGATTTACTTTTGTCATCCAGACTGATTTCTGTTTTTAATTTGTGTGTGCAACCCATTTAAATTTAATGTGGGTGTTTCTATAATTGGGTTTGAGTCTACCATTTTACCATTTTTATGTTATTTGCCTCAAATGTGAGAAAGTGTGACCAACTATCCTGGGAAACAGGCCAGTTTCAGGCACACTGTGAGAGCTCATCCTGATCAGATCACAATATGCTCTCTTACCTTATCAAATTCCAACTCAAATTAACATTGTGTCTCCTCATACAAAATGTAAGAATATAACTTCATTTACTACCTCCAGTATTCTATTGCTCTTATGGGTTTTACTTATACATACATTATAAATTCTAAACTAAAAAGATTATTTTTGCTTTAAACAGTCATATGTGTTTTTAAAAAATCAAGAGAAGAAAAAAAATTGGGATCATTACACATATATTTACTATTCCAGGTGGTCTTCATTCCCACCTATAGATTTAGGTATCTGAAGAACTTCCTTTAATTTATCTTGTAAATATAAGTGCGTGTCTGATGACTATGAATTCTCTCAGCTTTTGCTTGTCTGAAAAAATGTCTATTTTATCCTCATTTTTCAAAGATATTTTTACTAAATGTAGTAAAAATATATAGAATTCTGGGTTGACAATAGTTTTTTTTCTCTCCTCCTGTTACACATTAAAGATAATTTATCATTGCTTTCTGGTCACTAAGTTTGCAGAGAAGAAGTCAGCTGACATTCCTATTGTTATTTCCCTATGCCTAATATGTCTTTTGTTTTTTTAGTTTGTAAAGATTTTTCTTTTTAAACAAATGAGACTCCATCAAAATTTTTGTTGTTGTACAACTGGCAAATAACATCTCATAATATCACAAATCTTTATGGTCTCCAACCCAACAATTCCACTCTTGGGGATCTAGCCCACAGAAAGAAAATCACCATTAACGAGGGCAATATATTGAGGTATTTCCTGTTAGATTGCTTGTCGGGAACAAAAATGAATGCCTATATCAGGGAAATGGCTGGGTTGAGTATGAAATATGCAGTCATTAAAACAATGAATGAAAGGGCTGTCAAGTGATTTGGAGGAATTTCTATAAAATGTGGAAAGTGTTGAGTAGAATTCCATGTTACAATTTCTTTTTGCAGTGACACAGGATTTATTTGAGGAATGATAAGCATCATCTTTTGAATATCATGTAGTATGAGTCTCATCAAGCCTTTGTGGTAAATCCTAGCATGGTTGTACAAAGAATGCATATTGATTCGATGCAAAATACAGTACCGCTTCTGACTTTACTCTCCTTTCAACACCACTTTTTAATAGATATTTTATTTACTTATTTATATTTTATTTTTTATTGAATTTATTGGGATGTCATTAGTAAAAAATTATATAGGTTTCAGCTATACAATTCTATAACAAATTGTTTGTGTATTGTATTGTGTGTTCACCAGACCAAGGCAAGTCTCCCTCCATCACCATTTCTTCTTCCTATATCCCATTTTGCAGGACATAAATAACAAAACAAACAAAAACGCGCGCGCGCGCGCGCGTGTGTGTGTGTGTGTGTGTGTGTGTGTGTTCATACAGAGTTATATGAGTAGAAAAGGAAAAGGTGAGTGAGTGTCAGGGCATAAAGGGCTGCTTTATATATATATATATTTC
Source organism: Pipistrellus kuhlii (assembly GCF_014108245.1). Lineage (NCBI taxonomy): Eukaryota > Metazoa > Chordata > Mammalia > Chiroptera > Vespertilionidae > Pipistrellus > Pipistrellus kuhlii. The sequence goes on from NW_023425449.1 coordinate 7,741,457, forward strand.
AGAAAAGAAAGGAGAGAGAGAGAGAGAGACAGAAACATCAATGATGAGAGAGAATCACTGATCGGCTGACTCCTACACACCCCACACTGGGAATGGAGCCTGAAACCTGGAGAATGTGCTCTGATAGGGTATCAAACTGTGACCTCCTGGTTCATAGGTCGACTCTCACCCACTGAGCCACGTGGGCCAGGAAGGAATTGGGCGGAAATCTGTAGAGAACTTCTCTTCCTTTGCCATCACATTACTAATAGCGATACGAAAAAGAGCAAAAGGACACATTTTGAGTTCTGACTCCTTGATAGATTTCATTTTCCCCCTTTCCATTAGCATTTCCCTTAGTTCTATCTGAATTCAAGGGGTGATTTTTTTTTTTTTTTTAATGTGTGTGTGTGTTCGCGATTCAATTATCTTTACTTCTTTTTCAGACCTTGCAAGTTTGGAATTTTATAGTCTTCCTCTAGATTTTTATTTGGGTTTAACCTTGTTATGGTGTGTGTGTGTGTGTGTGTGTGTGTGTGTGCGTGTTTTAAAAAATAAAATGACGACGGGTCCTCTCGTCTCCTATGCCCTTTTAATACCTCTCCCTGTTTTGTTTATACTGTTAGCCACAACAGAACATGTTCCCCTGAGCAAATGTTACCAAAAACTCAAATACTTTACTCTAACTTATCATTAATAGGTGAGAATTGTCTTAAATGTCTCTTATTCAGTCTAAAAGGACTAGGAGGAAGGGCCAGCTGGTGGAGGTGTGTGACACATAGTAGGCACTCAAAATATTTGCTAACGGGGACACTTCTACACTGACCCTGAAGGGGCAAGTAGGAAGTAGCCAGGAAGGCAATGGCGAGAACAGATTAAATTATTCCAGGCAGAGGAAATACTAACAGCAACAACTGGCATTTATGACAGCGGACTTTTATTGAGACAACTGACATTTGCTGCAACTTTACTGAACTAACTTGTTAAATACTTCACATGCATTTAGCTCATAGGCTCCTCGCGTTAACCCTATTATCTCTAGTCTACGGGCGAGGAAACAGGCCTAGGCTCAGTGGCCTCCTCCGGGGTCAAGGTCTCTTAGAACACAGTAGGAGGTGGAACTGGGATTCAAACCTGTCTGTCTGCCCACCAGGCCTGAGCCGCTACCCCGTCTAGTGTACAGTCTCCCGGCGCTGCCTGTGTCTCCTTTCGCGTGGGGTTACTTTACGCCTCGTCCACGCATGACCCGCACTCAGGCATGACCGCCCCGTTTCACATTTCACCACCTGGAAGAACTGAGTAACCGTGCCATCCTGGGCACCTGTGCCCTCTGCCTCCTAGATATTGTATTGACATGTTCAATGAAGCCATTTCCCACATTAACCTGTAGGTGATCCCAGTATCAATGCTATCTTATTCAGAGAAATATCTATGTATTCTATTGATTGTAGAGTTTTTTAAGATTTCTATTTCTATTGAACCTGGAAAACATTTTCCCCAGGGTAATTCAATAATTAAAACATTTTCTTTAAAAGTTTCTCCCCCCCACCCTGGAAATCTAAATATTTTTATAGTAGTTTGCATTAAGACTGTTGTTTACTTACATATGCCTTATAAATGGCAAGGATTTTACTTAACTATGACCCATTTTCATTTGTCTTTCTCTGGGACCATTGGATTACCAGGAACAGAACTAAATGAAAACAAGGAATTGGCCTAAGACAGTGGTCGGCAAACTCATTAGTCAACAGAGCCAAATATCAACGGTACAACGGTTGAAATTTCTTTGGAGAGCCAAAATTTTTAAAAATTAGACTATATAGGTAGGTACATTGTCATTAACTTAATGAGGGTACTCCTACGCTGGCCTTTGCTAAAAACTCAAGGGGCCAAAGAGCCACAAGTGGCTCGTGAGCCGTGATTTGCCCACCACTGGCCTAAGGACACTAAAGTGTGTCATAAAAATCATGTGCCTACCAAATGGGTACCCAGTAGGTGGCAGGTGACACACACATGTTTGTAGAATGCATGAATGTCAAGTTTTGCCAGTTTTTAAAGAGCCATCCCCTCTATCAGGAAGGCAGACAGACAGGAATGCTTTGCCTGCTCTGTTTTATTCAGGGGATAATGTATACGGGACAATTTCTTGACTTTCCTGCCTGTGTCCTGCTGACCAAAATGTGACAACTTTGCTCAACGTTAGCACCAAATCAAATCGTGAACCACAAATCACACCCCTTCCCTGGCAAATGGTTGACAAGAGCAGTGGCAGGCGTTGGGCTCAGGGGAATGTGTCGGATTGCCTGTAGGTTTTTGCCATGCGCTCAGCTCACCTGCCCTTATTAGCAGGCGTAATTCATAGCTGGCTGGCTGGGTGTCCTCTCCTGCTCATCTTTCCAGTGAATGCAGGCAGGGCTAGTCCTGCCAGGCAGGTTTCCAGCCCGGATGCCGGATAACGTTCCAGGGAACGGCCAGTGGAAGAACAACCGCGCACAGTAACATGACATCTTTTCCCTCTGCCGCTTCCTACCCTGACAGCTCACCTTGGGACGCCGCACCTGCTGTTCCACCGCTATAATGTGATATCAGCGGATGCCATGGACAGAATCCAGCTTAGGTTCAAAAATATGTCTCTAGTAGCTTTCATTTCCATTTTTCAATTTGCCTGGTTATCTTTTAATTCCCTTTTCCCCCTCCACATTTGCATCTAGGTTTCTGTTTATTTGTTCCATTTTCTTCTGAGATGTTGAGGCAGGGGATTTATTCTCTTAAAAAAATATATATATATATATATATACACACACACACACACACACACACACACCCATATGACTTTTTACAGAGAGGAAGAGAGAGGGATAGAGAGTTAGAAACATCTACCAGCTGCCTCCTGCACACTTCCCACTGGGGATGTGCCCACAACCAAGGTACATGCCCTTGACTGGAATCGAACCTGGAACTCTTCAGTCCGCAGGCCGATGCGCTGTCCACTGAGCCAAACTGGTCAGGGCGGGGGTTTGTTCTCTTAACAACCAGGGAAGCTATTTGGGAAGTGATTGGTTTTGATAATTTACTTGCTGTGCCCCTCAAAGAATAGCCCACAAACAGAAGACTTACAAACATATTAGTGAGCAGCGTTTGGCCCTGGTCACAAGCTACACTCGTGTATTAGGCATAGTCCACCCAATCTTGCCGAATTCTAGTCCTCGTCTGTTGAAAAATCCAATGAAGGAAACACACACAGAGCCCACTAAATCTGTGTCTACCCCCCCTCCCCCCCTAGATTTCATGTATTAAAATCCTAATCTCCGAGGCGGTGGCATATGGCAGTGGGACCTTTGGGAAGCTCATATATCTTGAAGACGGTTGAAAAAAACAAAATTCAACTGAGTAAATGTTACAGATCTTATTGGCCTTATGCAGCGATTCATGAGTTGGACAGCCTGCCATCCCGCAGATAGAAAGGAGCTCCCGGGAACAGGGCGAAACAGCAGGTCTTTACAGGCAGGAAGGGGGAAGGAGTGGACTGCTTCAGGCCGTGTCCCCTTGCTTTCGTGGACGAAAGGGGTCTGACCAGCGCTGGCCAGGATGTTCCAGCCTCCATTTAAGATTATGTTCCTGGGATAGGCCGATGCTGTGGTTAGGTTAGGTGTCGAGTCTCGGTTTGGCGACACAGGGTTTAGCACAAGTGACTCCATTTGGGGGCTGTTGTCTCTATGTTCACAGAGCTCGGCCCTCGTGGATGGGACTGACTAGTGCATTTACCAAAGGGGCCCAGGCAGTTCCCTCTCCCCTTTGCTGTGTGAGGACACAGAGAAAAGACAGTCATTCATGACCCAGGAAGAGGGCTCTCATCAGACACAGAATCTTCCAGGGCCTTGATCTTGGACTTCCCAGATTCCGGAACGGTGAGAAATAAGTTATTTATACGCTACTCAGCCTCCTTTGTCATTTCCAACATTAGACTTGTTCCTAACAGTAGGGAACATCGCGTCCTTGATCTCCATTCCACTCATCGCAGGCAATTTTTTTTGTGTGTGTGTGTGTGTGTATCCAGCTCTTGTATGAGTGCTGTTACTATTAGTGAACCTTCCTATAATGAGATTATCCATCCTCTTGGCCACACCGGCTAATGTATGTGAGCATAAGATTTGAATATTGTTATCATATGCCTGATATGTTTAATTGGCAAAGCGGTACCACGCCCTTATGTTATATATACTCTCAACGTTGCATGATTGTTTATATAAAGAACAAGTCCCTGAGGGTCTTCTAAATGTAAAGGGCCTTGGGATATGTCTCCAGGGGACACGGACAACATATTCCTTCAACAGATGCATCTTCTTATTCCATGTTATCAGTCTTTGCCTCTGGCTCGGTGGGATGGCCCCAACAAACAGCAATAACGGTGAGACCCAGGGGATGGCTGCATTTTCCCCTTTTATTAGATTTCTACATTATTTGAGGTACTCTCCTGGGAGAAATTAGGGGGTGTGGTCTTGCTGGAAGGCTCAAGAGCAGATAAGGTCTCATTGGGGAGTAGAGGTGACATTTTATGGCTCTGCATTTCTCTCACATTGCTCATTTTTTGGAGTCTCCTTTAGCAAGTCTCTCCTTACGAAATTCTCCAACCCACAAAGGATACTTCTTCAAAATATGGTCATCGTTCGTTTTCCCAAAAACCAGCCTGGACTCACATGGATTCAGAGGGGCTAGCTCCATTTCTATGGAATCAGAAGCAGCCAGTGTGACAACTTCCAGTGCCCTGATCTTTTCCTTCTTTTCTTTCTTCTTTGCTCACTCTTCAATTTCTCCATGTGACCCTCCTGGCTGGCCATGCCTTAAACTTTCCCATGGGAAGCTTGGTGGTTGGCACTCAAAAGCAAAGAGCTGGGTGTCTCCAACTTCAGGTTGTAACTCTCCAGTTCTCAAAATTTCTTTCTTCGAGATTTATTACAGTGGCACATTACTAAGACATTGTAATTCTCAGAGTATAACTCCATTTTATTCTAATACTAAGTTCAAAAATTACCATAGCCTTGTATCTACCGTGTTTCCCCGAAAATAAGACATCCTCCGAAAATAAGACCTACCGCATGGAAAAATAAGACATCCCCTGAAAATAAGATCTAGTGCATCTTTGGGAGCAAAAATTAATATAAGACACTGTCTTATTTTCAGGGAAACAGGGTATATATATCTATATGAGAGGCCTGGTGCACAAAATTCATGCACGGCTGGGGATCAGAGTCGACCTGTGGGGTGACTGGTGGGTGGACCTGGCATCAGCCACTAGCCAGCTCCACCCCCTGCCACCGCTGCTGGTAACTTCCTTCTGTGGGGCAACCAGCGGGGCAATCAGGGGTTCCTCCCCTGGCACTCACCTTGGCTGGCCTGGGGCCTGCAGGCAGCTCCTGCATTGAGTGTCTACCCTCTGGTGGTCAGTGCGCATCATAGCAACTGGTCAGTCTATGGATAGTCCTGCCCTTTGGTTGATTTGCATATTAAGTTTTTATTATATAGGGTCTATGTATCTTAAAGGATCACAACTCTTATGCAGTACAGATTGAGTTTTAGAACAAAGTTAATTCAATAAATATTTATTGTGTGTCTTAAGAACCAGGAACGAGAAACACAGTGGTGGACAAGATGGCTAGAAGCAGTATGTCTCCATTACTCATGACTCCATAAGTCAGAGAGAAAAGTAGTTAGAACTGGAAGGGGCTATGCATTTGCCATGTTCTGTAATACACCCCAGACATGGAATTGGGGGGGGGGATTAAAACAAAATATTTCAGATCTATTGCTTTCATTCGGGGAAATACATGCTCATTATGTTCTTCAAACCAGAAATCACTATATCCCTCCTGTCTTTGAAGTTCTCTTAAATCTGTTACTATTCAGGGTCTCCATCCAATTTTTCACCGAATTACCCTATTTGTAGCTTCCAAATATCAAGACCTTTGCGCTGAAGTGAAGTCTATAAAACGCCTCAGGGGCTTACACTGTGTGTGAGGCAGAAATGGTATGTAAGCTCTTAGTGAAATGATGAGCTTTGAAAGTGTCGCATTTGGGGTTTATAGGAGTCTTCCTCTACTTCTCTTTTTTTATTGGGAAGGGGGGCGATGGAAGACCGTGGGGTGGGGAAATTCTCTTCATACTCGTTATACCTGCTTTGTCTTCTCTTTTAAAAACACAATTTTTACGACTTGGGAGATGTACGAACACTCCCCAGGGCTCGCAGGCATCTGCAAACTTTGTGTGTGTGTTCCCGACTCTCAGAGCAGTTCTTTTCCACGGGTCTCATGCTCGCAGGCTACATAAGGTCTCTCCTGGCCTCATTCATCTTCCTTCAGAAAAAAAAAAAAGAAAGAAAGAAAGAAAGTGAAGCGAAACCGACATAGGGGGGAAGCACAGAGCGAAAAAGCGAAAAAGCGTAGAGAGGGACAGAGGAGCATTGGGATAGAGAAGAGGGAAAGGGAGGAGATCAGGAAGGAGCCGCTGGAGTCCAGACTGCGGATGAGGAGCCGACCTGGAGAGCCGCCCACTGGTCCCCGGGCTGCCAATCGGGGCGTAATCCCCTCGGAATCTCTCCAGGTTTAGCTGGGAGCCACAGTGCCGCCTCCTCGCTCCCAGAGGCCCGGGGAGCCCGGAGCAGCCAGCTCGGGGAGGAGGAGGGAGGGAGGGAAGAAGGGAGGGAGGGAGCTGAGGCCTGGAGGAGGAGGAGGACCCCGGAGGGAGGGAGGCGGCGCGGGGAGGAGGGGCGCCGCCGCCGAGCCACTCTCCGCGCTCCGCCGCGCTCCCCGCCAGACACTCGGGGAGCTCCAGCCGCGCGGAGCGCACCCCGCCGGGCTGCTCCCCAAACTTCAGCCGCAGCCAGCCGCATCCCAAGCCTTCCCGGCTGATTCCCCCCGAAAAGAAGCCGAGCCGCGAGGCTGAGCAGCAGCCCGCGGGGGAGCAAGAGAACCGCAGAGCGAGCGGAGCCCCGGGAGCAGCCTCCCCAGCGCAGCGGCTCCGGGGCGCCGGGAGGGAGCGCAGAGCCAACAAGTGAGAAGGCGGCGCGGCCCCGGGCGAGCGGAGGACCCGGGAGCCAACCCGGGGGAGGCGGAGAGCGCCCCGAGCCGGAGCCGGAGCCGGAGCCGGAGCTCCCAGCCTGAGCCCGACCCCCCAGCTGCAGCTGCTTCGCTCGGATCCCTGGTCGCGGCTGCGCCCGGTGCCGGGCAGGAGGCTTCGCGGCGCTCGGGCGGCCAGCGGCGGCTCCGGCCGGTCCTCGGGGAACATGGGGCGCGCCTGGATCCTGCTCACCCTGGGCTTGGTGGCCTGCGTGGCGGCGGAGTCGGTGAGTGAGCCGGCGGGGTCGCGCGCGCGGGCGCACCGCTTCGGGTGCTCCAGCCGGGAGGAGTCCGCAGCGCCCGCGGGGGCCGGGGAGCACCCCCTGAGGGTTCTCACGCCCACACCCCCAGACTGGGCGCTCGGGAAACCCCCTTCCCGGGCGGGGAGGGGGGCTGCTGGAATGGACGCGCTCGCCCCCACCCCTCTCCTTCCCTGCCCGCAGCGGCGCCGCGCGCCGGAGTTGCCCCCGGGGACGAGGGCGCGAGAACCGCCGTTTTTGGTCCAACCGCAGAGGCCCCCGGGGTCACCACCAACTGCTTCGCCTGCAGAGGGTCTTGCTCGGACCTCCCCACTCCCCGGGAAGGACCTGGGGGAAGGGTGGGAGCGGGAACCCATAGGAGGCTTGCCGGGGAACCGGCCCCCTCCTCGCGCTCCTCGCCGCCGAGGGGCCCCCGGGAAACTTGGAGGTCCCCCCTCCTGCACCCCCGCTTTCCCCGCTCGGATGCATCCCAGTTCGGAGGGGAGAGGGCCCCGGCGTGAGCCAGCCGCGTGTGTCGGGAGAGGAAAGTTTGCAAAAGTTCTTTTGTTTGATCTCCTCCGTGGCAGGGGCGAGTGTGTGGGGGGGGGGCGCGCAGACGGGACGTGGAGATGCTGCTGCCCGCGGGGCGCAGCCTGCGTGCCTGCGGGGGTTCGCCAAACGGCGGGGAAGTAAATGCTGCGATCCCGCCCTGCAGAGACCCCCTCCCTCCTCCTCCATGGAGAACCGAGGCGGCCGCTGGCTCCCGGGGACCGGAGGACATGTTCATGCTGAGGGCGGTGCAGGGCGAGGTGGATGCGGGGACACCGCGCGGCCTCGGCTGGCTCTCCAGGCGGCCCGGGGCCCAGGCTCGCAGCCCGCCCGCCGCGCTCCCATCGCGGGCCCTGGCGGGGTGCACCCGAGGCCGGGACGCCTCTCCTGCAGCCCGAGCGGGCAGTGGGCACTCGGTGTCCGGCTGTGGGCGCTCGGTTTCTCCTCTGGGTGCGTGTCCGTGGCTGGAGCTTGTTTCCCTGCGTCGCCCCGCGAGCGCCCTCTACCGGGGACTGTGTCCTGGGCTTTCCCTGGTGCCTGGCGGCCCCCACCTCCCTGGGCGCAGGGAGCTTTGTGGGGCGAAGCCCTAGCACCCCATTGCATTTCTGGGGTCTCGGTTAAGCAGGACAGCCCTTTCTGTTCCTTCTGGTTCCCCAGGTCCCCTCCCTTGGCCAGCGGGTACCGTGCCCATTTCTAATGAACGGAGGTGTCTCTCCTAGTAAGAAATGCCATCTTTAGCGGTGGGTGCTGTTTTCCCCTTTCTCCCCTTTTTTTTGAGCTGAGGCAGTGGAGGGTTGGGAAACCTCCTTGGCACTGAGCAGCCAGCCGATGGGCATTTTTCTCCTGGGCGGGAGCCTCGGTGCGGGCCAGCGGGTCCCCGCAGGTCCCGGGAGGCCGGAGGGCAGGCAGGTGGACTCAGGCGCTGCACAGAGTGGTTGAGTATTGAACGGAGCGCAGAACCCAAATACTATACCCGAGCCGCTTCCGAGTATTTTCCCTTTGGCACATGAGCTTGAATCCATGGGGGCTGGTGAACTTTGGCTTGTTGTGCACACACACACAGGAAAGGGGGAGAGATTCTCTATTTGTTTCAGAAAAACACTGCTGCTCATCTTGTTGCAAAATAGGGCAAAGGGAGAGAGCTCTGTTGAAAGGTTTTCAGGAGAAGCCTGCCTCGGAGCCCTACAAGGTTGAGGAGATCCTTTTTTATTATTTTTTATTTTTTTTATTATTATTTTTACTGGGTTTACAAGGGATGTTACTGTTTGGGGATTCTAGGAAAAGAGTGTCTATCTGCTGCCTCTCGGAGTGTTAGCATCAACTGGCTGAGCGGCACCTGTGCTCCCTCCCCAGGGCCACCTCTCCCCCAGACTCAGTTTTGGGGGAGACTCATTTCCAGCCAGAACCCTGTGCTTTTCTGAGTGAGCTGCTGCGGCCGATCCTGCTTGCAGTCACCGGAGTGCCATCCAGAAGCGTGCTTAGATGTTTTGAAAATGTGAACTTGGAGGCCGTCGCCTAGCGTTCGTTAGTTAGGCAGTCCCCCATGGGGGCTGTTTCCACATGGGTCCGCTTCCATGACTTTTCAGTCCGTCTGCGTGTCCCGTCCATCCGCTGAGATGCACGCGGCGCTGAGAGATTTAATTTTTGAACGTTCAGCCATTCCGTTAGCACATCATTTCCAGCACTCCACGTTTCTCCCTGAACACTGCCGTTTCCTGGGAGTTAGGTGTCGTGATCGTCGGAGCTTAAAACCTCTCTTTAAAAGGAAAGAAAGGGAAAAAAAATGTCTGCAGTGAGTGAGTTCTTTAGTTTCAACGAAGCCCAAGGGTAAAAAAAAAAAAAAAAGGTTTTCAGGAGCCAAGGCTCAGAGCTGCCTGGGAAAAGGGACCGGTGGCCGGTGTGGAAGCTGGGGACAGCCTGGGGACAGCAGGGACCGCCGGTGGGTGCTGATGCTTGGTCCTTGCCCCCGGCAGGTTGGGACTCACTGCGGGCGCGAGGGGACAGGCCGGCTGAGTGTGGCAGTATAGTGATAGGTTGCTGTTTCTCTGTTCTTTGACTGTTTAGCTTTAGAAGGAATATATTGCAGACTGTTACAAATGCATAATTGGAACTGGAAATATGTTTTCAAAAAGGAAGTGTTTTGAACTCGGGGGGGGGGGGGCTTTTTTAGGTGTGTGTCAATGAAAAGAAACTGTCAAGTCATTCAGACCCGTGCGTTACCTCTCGGGGCGCGCTGTGAAAGGCAGGCTTTGGGAAGCTTGCAGGAAAAGGGGAAAATAAAGTGGGAACGATATAACCTTTTGCGGTGCTTTAAAAACATACGCGTTGGCTGTGGGAGTAATGAAACAGATTACTTTTGCCGCGGGATTGTACAGAGACCAGGGCCCCTTTCTCTGGGAGCTGGGCAGGAGCAGCAGGTAGAGGTCATTTAAGAAGGGAAGAGCTTGTAAGATCAGGCTTGCCAGAAGATGTGCCCTAAGACAGTGGTCAGCAAACTCATCAGTCCACAGAGCCAAATATCAACGGAGCCAAATGACAACGATTGAAATTACTTTTTTTAAAAAAAAATTTCTTTTGAAAGCCACATTTTTAAAACTTAAACTATACAGGTAGGCACATTGTTATGAACTTAATAAGCTGGCCTTTGCTAAAAACTCAAGGGGCCAAAGAGCCGCAGGTGGCTCGCGAGCCGCAGTCTGCCGACCACTGCCCCAGGAGGAATGTGAGTGTGCTCTCCAACCCTTACTTCTGGAACCTGGGACCCCTAGTTTTTTATTTTTTTTGTGTGTTGTTTTTTAATTGATATTTTACAGAGAGGAAGGGAGAGAGGGATAGAGAGTTAGAAACATTGATGAGAGAGAAACATCGACCAGCTGCCTCCTGCACCCCCCCCCCCCCCACACCCACACACACACTGGGGATGTGCCTGCAACCAATGTACATGCCCCTGACCGGAATCGAACCTGGGGCCCTTCGGTCCACAGACCGATGCTCTATCCACTGAGCCACACCGGTTTTGGCAGGGACCCCTAGTTTTGATGGGGCTCACCTTTAGAAGGACTGTGTTAACATGATCACTCGAATGGTGCCTTGAATAATCAATAGTTTGGAAAGGATTTCAGAGAATCATCTAGATTTTTTCCCCCCCCCAAGTTTGGACTAGTTCTCATGTCTTCAGAATCCCCCAGAGACCTGACTGGCCAGTTCTTAGGTGGCCTGCGACTTCCTGAGGTTGGCAAGGCCCCTGAGGCTGACCCGGCCACATAGAGCTGAGCCCCCTTTGTCAGGAAGGCTTGTGTGGAGACTGGTCAAGCCATTGGGCTGTGGGCATGCCCGCTGGCAATGATCCAATGGGTCCTGCGAGGAAGGTCAGCTGCGTGTAGATCCTCACGAGAGTGGCCCTCCTCCGTTTCCTGAAGTCAGACGGAAAGATCTCACCCATCGTCGTCTTCCTCACCATTCATGCCCCTGGCCCACTGTCCCTTATAAACGCCTCGAAATCACCGGGTTCTTTCCTGGACCGGAAGCCAACATAAAGGTTACCAAATAAAAGCAGGAAATCATGAAGAAGAGCCTTTGCTGAAGACAAGAGTCTCTTGTCCTCGGTGCCTGAGCCGTCTCTTTCATTGTAGTCCTTTGGACTTGAATCTTGAAGGCGCCCTGGACTCCCTTATCTCTGTTGACTTACACGGCCGGCTGGCCTCCGCGTCCATCCACCTGCCTGTTGTTTGTCCCGCAGACATTTGTCCAGCCCCCATGGGGCGCTCCGGAGAAAGCAGTAAGCAACCCGGGCGAGCCCCGCTGTCTTTGAGGGGGAGCTCTCCTTTTAGGGCTCCGGATAGTTTTCCCTTCCCGTGTTTCCTCCCGAGGGGCCTTGCCAGCTCCTCCTGCCTTCATGTCCGCAGCCTTGGAGTTGTCCTTCCCGGCCCAGAGGCTCCTCGGCTGTTGGATGTATCCTGTGTATCACTCTGATCGTGTTACCCACGCTCCATGAACTCCGTGTGGACCCTTGAGACAGTGGTGTGGGGCCTGACGATCTCTGCCAGATTTAGAAGATACTCCATAACACGCTCCTTCCAACTTACACCCTCTGGATCCCTCTGGGTCATGTTTATGGGCCTTGGCCAGCCGACCAGCCTCCCTGTCGTCAATGTTCCTGGGACATGCCCTCTTCCCTGTTTCTCCTATTAAAAATAATAATAATAATAAAAAAATTATATATATATATATATATATATATATATATATATATATATAATTGATTTTTTACAGAGAGGAAGGGAGAAAGATAGAGAGCTAGAAACGTCGATGAGAGAGAAACATCGACCAGCTGCCTCCTGCTCATCTTCTACTGGGGATGTGCCCGCAGTCAATGTACATGCCCTTGACCAGAATAGAACTTGGGATCTTTCAGTCCGCAGGCTGACGCTCTATCCACTGAGCCAAACCAGTTTCGGCTGTTTCTCCTTTTAAATGCTGCTGCTTCAAATCCAAGTCCCACACAGCTTAACACGCATGATCCGGCCCTTCCCTTCATCTTCCCGTCAACAGGCAGACTGAGGGTCAGGATCCCGGTGGACGTGGGTAAAAACACCTCTCAGACAGACACCATCAGAAACCTGGAAGGGGGCGGTGGTCTGTGTTTTTATGAAGCATCTCCGATGCGTCTACTGAGTCAGCCACGTGCGGGGACCGCTGCCCTGGGTTTCGCATGTTACCCCGGTTCCAAGCTATTTTGTTTCGGTCCCAGGCCTTCTAGCAGAACGTAGCTCAGTGACCCGGGGGACTGGGGCAGAGTGCAAAGGGGTTGGGCACGGGAGGCGGACAAGCCTGAGTTTCGATGCTGGGACCTGGCCACTTCCTCAGTTTTGTCACTGAACTCTGAGTCACTTAGAAACCACACACACACACACACACACACACACACACACACACACACACACGTGTGTATAGATTGTGCCTGAGAATGCCTTAATGACACAGCCGCTGTGAGCAGAGGCGGAGGGAGCATGGGATGGGTGCTTCAGGCACAGAGGTACTTAGTGTTTTGTCCCCCCCCCCCCCTTCTTTGTTTTCTTTCTCGGCTTCTGCTTTCTGGACTATGAAGCCAGGGAGCTGCATAAGATGTTCCCCAGGCCTTCTGAGACCTCTGATGTTTTCTAGAGGGGTTAGTGCCCCCCGAGGGGAGGCCCTGTGCCCACACCAGGGGCGCCAGCAGCAGATACCTGGTTCAGAGGATGCTGCTGCTGAAGTGCAGGCGCCTGTGGCCGGGGCAGGCGGGCTTGGTGGGTCCCGCTGGAGCTTGCTTCCCTCTGTGTGGTCTGTGCTCAGCTGAGTCCGGCACCCGGGGTGGACCTGGGCTAGTTGGACAGTTTTGATTCTCCAGACCGGTGGTGGGCAAGCTCATTAGTCCATAGAGCCAACTATGAACAGTACAACGGTTGACATTTCTTTGGAGAGCCGAAAACCGGCTTCTGCGCATGGGCCACCAAGTTTCAATCTCACTGTACATGCACTCCCACACGTGGTATTTTGTGGAAGAGCCACACTCAAGGGGCCAAAGAGCCGCATGTGGCTCGCGAGCTGCAGTTTGCCGACCACAGGTCCAGACCTCAGCTTCATGCACATGGCGGTGTTGGCGTGAAGACGAAACAAGCAGTTGATGTCAAGTCCCGCACATCATCCGTGCACATTCTTGCTTCCTCCTGTTTTCTTGGGCTTGACTGAGATTCCAGCGCGTGGGAAGGAGCAAGGGTCGCCAGCCTCTCGGACCTCATGGACCACCAGTGGCCTGCGGACCCTCGGTTGGCGACCGCTGATCTAGAATGAGGGGGAGAGGGTGATGATGGAGAGTTGGGAAGCTGGGGAGCTAGACAGGGAGTACTTTTTTTTTTTTTTTTTTTTTTTTTAAGGGTAGACATGCATGCAATTCTTCCTTTTAGCAATTGGAGCCTTGGATCTTACTATTAAAAATCTTCAACAGGCTGAAACTGGTTTGGCTCAGTGGATAGAGCGTCAGCCTGAGGACTGAAGGGACCCTGGTTCAATTCCGGTCAAGGGCATGTACCTTGGTTGTGGGCACATCCCCAGTGGGGAAGTGTGCAGGAGGCAGCTGATCGATGATTCTCTCTCATTGATGTTTCTAACTCTCTATCCCTCTCTCTTCCTCTCTGTAAAAAAAAAAAAAAAAAATCAAATATAAAATAAAAGATAGTAATTTATACTACAATATGATTTAGCCATTAAAAATGTATTTGAAGAGTGTTTATCATTTGGAAACTGCAGTGGACAAAAAGTTAAATATGAAACTATGTGAGATAAAACTTTGGTTATAGTACATACATTATGTCTACACATATGTATACACAAACCTGAGCATGCGATAAAGCTATCGCAGTAAATACATGCACACAAACAAATGAGTATAAACGGGAAATCTGAATAAGATTGGCGAGCTCTATCGATGTCGATATTCCTGTTGTGATAGATTTACTATCGTTTTGAGACACGTCACCACTGGTGGAAACTGGATAAAGGGGACAAGAGCTCTCTCTGCATGTTTTCTTACAACTTTATGGGAACCTACAACGATCTCAAAACTTTTTTCCCCCCTCAATTAGAAAAATGGCCCCAGACCTAGATGGTTTTACAAGTTAGTTCTGCTGATCCTTCAGGACAGAGAGTAATTGTTGTACGAGAGTTTAGAGAATGACAGAAGGCTATTCTTTCATTTTATGAGGCTAGCCTTACACCAGACAAGGAGAGCATAAGAAAACAAATCTGCTGGCCGGTTTCACTTGTGGTCCTAGGTGCCAAGATTTTTAAATAGAATATTCATGAAACTGAATCCAGCAGCTTGTTAAGAGGATAATGATGATTCCAAGTAGGGTTTTTCCTGATGGCTTCAACATCAGGAAAGCAATGCGATTATTAAGTTGAAGGGAGACGGCACTCTGATCATCTCAACAGATGCAGAAAAGCGTAAAGATGTTCATGTAAGGGTCTCTAGTTTCTGGTTGACTGAAGGTTTACTATATTAGGGTGAGTACATCTGTGCTGATAGTTCAATCCACTTGACATGTTTAGGAACCAGAAGGCCACTGTTTATTGAGTTGCTAGGCAACCATCTCTAGTTACATGGGTGACAGGTGGGTGACGTGCAATAAAGTATGGATCATAACATATATGGGTTTTAATTCATGGGAAGTTGTAGGTCTAGCACTGCCAAGGCTCAGTTGTGTTCTCCCAAATTTAGATAATGCAGGAGGTAATTTTGAAGGTTCGGAAGTCAGGTATATATTGGGGTTCTGTTTCTGGTGGTATTAACCCCTAAAAACCATGAGACTGTGGGGAAGTTTCTTAAAATCTCTGAGCTTTTTTCCTCAGTTTTAAATGGGATTGTAATAGTTTGATTCTAGGATGTTTTGGAGATTAGCCTCAGTAATGATTAAGAACTTCTACCACAAACCTGGCCCATAAAAGGTATCTCATATATATATATGTATATATATATATGTACATATATATTTATTGATTGATTGATTTATTGATTTTGTACAGAGAGGAAGGGAGAGAGATAGAGTTAGAAACATCGATGAGAGAGAGAGTCATTGATCAGCTGCCTCTTGCACACCCCCTACTGGGGATATGCCTGCAACCAAGGTATATGTCCTTGCCCGGAATTGAACCCAGGACCTTTCAGTCCCCAAGCCGACACTCTATCCATTGAGCCAAATCAGTTTCGGCCATAATAGGTTTTTAAGATGCATTTGTTTCTCTTTTTTTTTTCTTCTAGCTTTAGGTTTTGAGATTATGGAATATTTTTTTATATGCATAAATATGCATGCATATGTTTCCTGTTTTTCACGTGCATTCTGACCCTTGACACTAAAGGACATGTATTTTCACAAATTTATGACTGATTTTTTTTTTTTTACCAGGCAAAAGTGCAATGCTGAACTATCCTTTTTCTTTCCCCATCATCCGTATTTCAACATCAGAAAAGCAATGCAATTATTCACAACTGAAAAGGGAGCTAACTTACACTCAGCGATAGCTCAAAATCGACTTGCAAACAAGTTGGAAATTTAGTTAAGACTTGATAGTATAATGTAATACCTGTGATTATAACTGTAAAATTCTGAAAGAAGGTCGAGTTGAAATCTTACGTTGTAAGCACTGATTTATCTGTTAAGGTTACTAATGAATTCAAATATTGCCTTTATGTTCTACTTCTGAACTCATTTAGGTAAGAGTGGCATTTTATTTGGTAACTAGGGGCCTGGCGCACGGGATTCCCGCACTGGTGGGAGGCGTGGCCGAAGGTGTCGCTGGCCAGATGGAAGGACAGGAGAGGCAGAAGCTTTTCCTTTTTTCTTTTCCTCCTATGTGGCTGCTGAGTTTGGGTGAAAAGAGGAGGCACTGCCGAAACCAGTTTGGCTCAGTGGTAGAGCATCGGCCTGCGGACTGAAAGGTCCCAGGTTCGATTCCGGTCAAGGGCATGTACCAGTGGGGGATGTGCAAGAGGCAGATGATCGATGATTCTCTCTCATCGATGTTTCTAACTCTCTATCCCTCTCTCTTCCTCTCTGTAAAAAATCAATAAAATATATAAAAAGAAAAAAAAAAGAAAAAAGAAGAGGAGACATGGAAGCCTCTCTAGTTCTTAGCCCTCCTCTGGAGGGTGAAGGGCATGGTCTGAAGTCACTGATTCTCAGTCCTTCCTGCACATGAACTACACCTGGGGTGCTTCTAAGCACTCTCTGGGCCTGGGTCCCACGCAACACCCATTGCCATGCATCAGAGCGGGGGCCCGGCTGTTTGCCCCCTGGTGATCCTGACTTCCCGAAGGTTTGACCATCACGGCTCCAGGCACCTTTCTCGGTCTCTTCCGGCTTCCAGGGACATCAAGCAGGTAAGTTTTTTGTCATCTCACGCCGTGTTCTCTACTGCTTGTGACCAAGCCCCGTGGAGCTGCTGCCGCCCCACTCCAGACGGGGCAGGGATCGGAAACCCTTGCTCCCTTCCAGCTTCTCCCTTTCCCACGCTTCTCCTCAGTGTCTTCTGCTGCTGCCTCCTACTCCTCTGATAATCACGTTGAGATGGCTTGAGAGCTCACTTGACAAGCGATACATTGGAGAGCTCTTCAGACAAGAGGTTCTATGCATGTGCGTTTATCTGAAGCTTAGCTGAGGGTGTCTTTATGAAAACACCGGGACGTTTTCCTTTCTGAAGGAAGACAGCCCTTCGTGGAACAAAGGGCACTTGTCTTCTTGGGGAGAAGCATGTTGGGTCAGCTTATTCGATTTGCCCGAAGTTCGTGCTTGCACAGAGATGGGGTGTTCTGATGGTGTATGGGCGCTGCACATGCGCCTCCTGCCATTGCACTGCCATTCTGCTCCTCCGACCTGGTTCGAGTCGAATTCATTCCGTGAACGGTACGGTGTCCGGTTGAAGTGGGGAAGAGAGAGCGCACTTGAGGGATGTGTGAAGAAATGATATAAATGGTTGACTTATGTGTATATGCGACCAGAGCATAAACGCAGCACATACTATGCAATGCTTTTAAAGAAGGAACTAGTAAGTCTTAACCGACGAATTAATAACGTGATGTTCAGAATCACATACAATTTTCAAGCCTCCACCAAGTGCTTATGGCCCTTTTAATAAAAATGGGGACTGAAGGCACAATTGAGATAAATGAATTAAAATTTCATTTGCCCAGAACCCTGTGTATTTCGTTAATAAGATTTACCCCCAACATGATTATTGTTGGTTTAATACGTTTTAAGAGAGCATTTGTGAGTTGCCTCTGGGTGTTTGCTGTTTCTCTGCTTGGGCATTAACTACTCTTGTGGCTCTTGACCAGGCTGCTCTTGCCATTTTGTGCTTTGAGGTATAAGTAGAGACAGGAAACCCAGAAGATTCAAACAAGTTCCATACCATAAACTATTGGCAGATACGTTTAGTATTCATTCAGAAGAGCCTTTTCGTTTATTTCATATAAAACCACTTTCTTTTAGCATTGTAGATGTACAAGAAGATCCGTTTTTATTTTATTAGGACTTTAAAACAACAATCATAAACACGTTTTCTGGAAAGCATCATCCTCTAACAAGCACCAGGAAGGCTTTATGTAATGACGGATACCTGACCCTTTGTCTTCCTGGATCTTGAATTCTTTAGGAGAATTAGGAATGAGAGGGGTGGAAGTTTCCAAGGAGATAATACTATGATTGCATAAAAGGAAAACCTTTCTAAAAGGCATCAGAGATGGGACAGACCACTTCTGAAGGAGTGAGGGCTGAGCCTGGAAGTTAGCATACATGTGTTTGGAGGGCCATTTATTTGGGATCTCTAAAGGGGGTTCCAAGCATTAGCTGGCTAGGACGGTGGTCCCCAAACCGCGGCTCGCGAGCCACTTGCGGCTCTTTGGCCCCTTGAGTGTGGCTCTTCCACAAAATACCACGGCCTGGGCGAGTCTATTTTGAAGAAGTGGCGTTAGAAAAAGTTTAAGTTTAAAAAAATTTGGCTCTAAAAAGAAATGTCAGTCGTCGTACTGTTGATATTTGGCTCTGTGAACGAATGAGTTTGCCAGCCATTGGACTAGGAGATTAGCTGACCCTTACAATCTCCTTTAAATCTTAGAGTCTGTAGTTCTCACAGTATTTTGAAGTTGACTGCTGAGCAACTTCACATATATTTTATTTCTTCCCCAATGAGCTTGGTCTGACTGAGACTAGACATCCTCTGTTGCCTTTAGTTCAAGCAGTTGGTCCAAGAAGCAAGACTCTTAAACCAACTTGCTGTTAAACTGATGGCAAGACCTCTATTTGTGGAATTTAGGGGTTTATGGAACTCCTGGGATTTGACCTTGCCTCAGACTTTCAGGGACCCTGACAGGTGCCTGACCAGGTAGGAAAGCCAGCTGGGCTTATGGGAGCCATTGGCAGGTGAGGCAAGCTCAGGTCACAGCCTGGAGCCTTGAAAGGGAAGAACTTCAGGGGAAGGAAGAGTCTCTGGAGATGAGGAAGCAGAGGCTCTCCAAGACAGAATTGGGGGCGAGGGGCCACTGTCCCAACTTGTCATGTGTTTGTGGGGAGATGGTCTTTGCTCCCCAAGTAGCTCTTTTTAGTCTGGACAAGGACAGTCAGAGCATGTCATGTCATAGCACAGAGCTTTCTAAGTGCTCATTGTGGAAAACACCCTGGAGACAAATGGGCAGAAGTGCTCTAGGTTAGAAACCCACTCCCTACCGCTTCCCTGTCGCCCCAAGAGCATGCACTCCATGTTTCCCTCTTTAATCCAGGAGAAGCAGGAGAATGCTGGGCAGGTAGCCAGAAGACTTGGGTTCTGACAGGCTGGCCTTTTTCTGCCAGCACCCAGCCGTGACCTCTGGTGAATCACTCTCAGTTTCCCCACTTGCAGCCATACTTGCTCTATAGTTCTTTGATGGCTGTGCACTTTTTTTTTTATTTTTTATTCTAAGACATTTCCCCCCTTTTTTCTACCTAACTGTCTTGGAATAAAGTTTTAAGGATTCCAGTCTCCATTTTAACATTTGCTCTGTTCTCCTCTCTTCCTCTCGGCCAGCCGAGCACATTGGTTACAGTTGTCTCTCGAACGCGGTCATCTTTCCTGACTAACCACTTCCTCTGAGATGCCGCTCCATGGAGCAGTGGCAGCTCAGATTTCTTCCTGCCCGAGAGGAGGTGGGAGGTTGCTCGTGAGAATGGGAAGTAGGACTGGAGTAGGAGGGACAGTTCTCACAGAGGGGGCAGTGTCCACCTGTTAGAGACAGGAAATAACTGGTGTGAAGGCCAGCTGTCCTTGTTCTGTGGCTGACAATTCCCAGCAGACCCCGCCTTCTCACTCTCTGCTCCCCTGGGTTTTAGGCTCTGCATGTTGCACATGGAGTATCTCAGTTGTTGTCCTGGAATCTATATGTTCTGGTAAGAACTGGGCAAGTGAATGCCCTCTGAAAAGGTCATGAGGCCAGTGCTCAGAGCCTGTGTCTTGGGAGTGCCAGGGGGCTGAGGACCACATGGTCCCAAGGCTAACGTTTCACTCAGCGTGATCCATCCACACGTTTTCCAATTTTAAAATATCCCCAGTGCCTACGAGATTGAGGGCAGGAGTTACTAGGAGGCAAGTGAAAAATACGGCCCACCTGGGGCCATGCCACACCCAGCCACTTACAGCTCATTAGCCCAGGACTGCCCAGAGCTTCAGGATGATGATCTTCTGCCGAAAGGCTGTCTGTCATCTTGGGTGTGTTTTGTTAAAAATGTGCATTCTTGGTCCCACCTACTGCATTTTAATGTCTACATCAGTGGTTCCCACAGGTGGGCAATTTGATTTTTAAGGGGTCAATTGGAGAAAGAGGTATTAACGGTGAATTTTTTGTATTTCTTATGGTTCTCGGGGTCTCTTATATAGTATGTAAATGTATATTGTGACATATTTATACGTTTCAGCTCTCTATTACATACATGTTGTCTCTTCACGCCTAACTGAAAGACTAAAGCTGTATCCTATCAATTCTCATTTTAGTGCTGATTCTGGTGAGGCTTGGAAGACAATAAATGGTAGGATGGATGGCGACCACTTCTCCTAAGATAATTACTTTAATGGTATAAAGAGCCTGTTCATTTGCTATGTGTAATGTTTCTTGGTTATTTGAATTTCGAGTGATGAAATGTGTGACATAGGAAAAGGAAACACGGGACTTTGATGTCACACTGTGTGCTCTGGAGGTGTAGTCAGAGGGATCTTACCTTGCGAGCAGTTAACTATAGGTAAGTAGCTGAAACTTCCTTCAGAATGTCTTAATTGGGGGTTCGTGGAGATTTAGAAATACAGGCTTTTGATTGTCACAGCTGGTTGGTGACTGTAGTGGTAATAATAATTAGGAATAATAGGGTGCAACTCTTAAGCTGTTAATTTTAATCCAGTAAATTTTTTTGTGATCTGAAGTGGGTGTTTGAGTGGAATGTTTGGAGGAGGTCCATCTTAGTTTTCAGTAGGGAAGTGGAGTGTGTGAGTCTGCCTTGTCTTGCCCATTCGTTACAAAGATTTCCATGGCTTGCTTTTTTTTTTTTTTAAATATATTTTATTGATTTTTTACAGAGAGGAAGAGAGAGGGATAGAGAGTCAGAAACATTGACCAGCTGCCTCCTGCACACTTTCTACTGGAGATGTGCCCCCAACCAAGGCACATGCCCTTGACCGGAATCGAACCTGGGACCTTTCAGTCCTTAGGCCAACGCTCTATCCACTGAGCCAAACCAGTTTCGGCCCAGGGCTTGCTTTTAATGCCACACTCAACGATATCCATGCAGATTTCCTCACTGCAGAGCCCTGAGCATAAGCAAGAAGTACCAAAAGCCTATATCAAGTGTCTCTCTCTCTGTGTGTGTCTCTGTCTCTGTCTCTCTCTCTCAGGGGGGGGGAGGGGACTGGCAGCCTCTGTTTCTGCTCTGATGGGGCAGGCGGGGGGGAGGGGGGGGTTGGAGGACGGGAGGGGGGGGAGGGGGGGAGGTCGGAGGTTCCGGGTGGGGGCGTGTCCAGGCCTGGTGGAGACAGGAGCCTTGCTAGGAGAGAGTTTGCTTTAAGGCTCTTGTGAATGGAGGCCGGACCCAGGCGGCACTCAGTTCTTTCTTGGGGTGAAAAGCACTCTTCCAATGGCCAGGATTGTGGACCTAAAAATCATAAAGCTGATTCCATGTGGTTACCCTTCCCGCCGTGTCCTTTGTAAAGTCCTCACACTCTAAAGCACATGTGTCAAACACAAGGCCCTCGGGCCAAATCCGTCCCGCCAGGCCTTGCAATGTGGCCCGCACCGCGCTGTCATCACTGCACTCCGCTGCGTTTCCATCACAATGACAGTTTATGACTGTTCAGTAAACCATTCGGCCCGCGATTTAGGCTGGATTTTAGATTTTGGCCCCTTCTCTGATTGAGTTCGACACCCCTACTCTAAAGTGTTATGACAAGTTATTGGTGGAGTTTACTTTCCCTGGTTTCTTAATGCTCCATCATAGAGAAACTTTTTTCGAAATGTTTTAAAACGATAAATATTTATTAAAGAAGGAGTATAAAAATAGAATATTTATTCCTGAAGAATTGTTTGGATGGAAGTTGTGTTCTGGGAAACTTGACAACCACCACCAAATAAATAGATGTCTTATGAGAACATGTAATTATATCAACTTATTTTTTTTTAAAAATACATCTTTTACCCTGGGTAATTTGGGGAGGTAAAAAAAAAAAAAATCTTTGATTTACACCTCATCTGTGGGGGGAAAAAAGCTTAAATCCCAATTCACTGTGTTTTTCAGACGCAGTGTTATAACAGACCATATGAAGAAACGGATAGCTTCTCATAGTTTAGGCTGGCCATTAATTTGGCCAGGTTAGTAAATAGTTGTAAAATAGTTGATGGAACTAAGTGATTCTCATAAAACATCTTCACTTTTCTCACAAGACTTCCTGGAACAGATGCTTTTTGTCAGGTGTAGTTGATAGAAGAATCCTATCAAGAAAACTTTGTAAGGACATAATTTTTTTCTTTTAAAAGTACTAGTATAGCCCTAGCCAGTTTGGCTCAGTGGCTAGAGCGTCGGCCTGCTGACTGAAGGGTCCCAGGTTTGATTCCTGTCAAGGGCACATCCCCAATAGGGGGCGTGCAGGAGGCAGCTAATCCATATTTCTCTCTGATCGATGTTTTTAACTCTCTATCCCTCTCCCTTCCTCTCTATGAAAAAACCAATAAAATATATATATATTTTTAAAAGTACTAGTACACATTGAAAAAAAACCAACTATCTTGAATCTACAAACAGAACCCATGTCATGAAGTTAAGCTGTTAGTCCCATTCTCTTTCCAGGAAAAAAACAAAACAAAAAAAACATGGTAGGCTTGCCTCCACCTCGGAGGGCCGCAGAGCTGAAGTAGAGAGAGGTTGGGACTTCATGGGAACACTAGATCGGAATAGAAATGTGTGTGAGACCCATACATTTAGCAATTCCCCAGCGGGCGCGTTTTGCCGCTGTCCTCATCACTGTTACTTTTTCACGAAATACTGTGTGTCAGGGATGCTCTCATTCCTGAGAGCCCTGCATCCCTGCCCCTCAGAGGCCTTTTCCCCATCCCAGGCTGTTGAGATGCGATCGGCTTGCAGACACTGTGCGTGTGTTTATAGTGTTGGCTTCTGGAGAGAGCCGCCTTGAAAAGGCAAAGCCGAAAGACCCACTGGCATTTTGAGAGTTGAGCCCACAGAAGACGTTCTTTGCAACGTGCCGAAAACATAAGGTCCGAACAGCCGGAGCAGGCCTGGTGCCAGACAGCTTCCCTGGGAGAGCCAGAGGAGGGCCGAGGTGGACGGGTAGCAGGCCCTCCAGCTCGGCAGCTGCTGTCTGCGTTTGATTAGGCACATCCTGCGTGGGGAGACCTCCTTTCACCCCGGAGGAGCCTGGGGGAGCTGCAGGGCTGTCTTTTAAACAAAAGACTTCCCCTCAGACACCCCAGGCAGAAGTCCAAACAACATGGAGGTGAAAAGAAGGGAAGCTTTTGAGATTGGATTGAGAGAACAATCTGGGAAGGAAACTGTTGGGGAAGGTTGGGAAAGGCCAGTGCCTTGTAAGACCCTGTAATCTCACCAATGGGTTGACAGAGGCTGGGAGAAGCTCAGTGACTTGGCCCAAAGAGGAGCAGTCAGAACCGAAACGCAGGTCTGGTTTCCAGGTTACAGCTGTCTTATGGAGTACCACCGTCTTCTTCTTCTTTAAAAAAAGATTATATATATATATATATATATATATATATATATATATATACACACACACACACACACACACACATATATATATATATTTTATTGATTTTTTACAGAGAGGAAGAGAGAGGGATAGAGTGTTAGAAACATCAATGAGAGAGAAACATCGTTCAGCTGCCTCTTGCACACCCCCCACTGGGGATGTGCCCGCAACCAAGGTACATGCCCTTGACCGGAATCGAACCCGGGACCTTTCAGTCCGCAGGCCGACACTCTATCCACTGAGCCAAACCGGTTTCGGCCCACCTTCTTTTTTAAACAATATGTTCAGTTTGATTTTTTATTTTTATTTTTTTTTTAGAGAGAGAGAAACATCAATCCACTGCCTCCTGCACACTCCCCCTCTCCTCCCTCTGGGGATCGAGCCCACACCCGGGGCATGCGCCCTGACTGGGAGTTGAAACAGTGACCTCTTGGTTCCTAGGCCGACTTTTAACACCTGAGCCACACGGGCCGGGCAGAGAGTATCACATTTTTGATGATGTGATTCTCCCACCAATATAAATACTAGGAAATAATAGGCTGTGTATTTTTGGAAAATTGAGCTGAAAGAGGAGAAACTTAAAAGGCATGTTGGAGTTCTATGCTAACCACCTGTTACATACTGTCCAGGCATATTCAGGGTTTCCTTTGAAGGATAAATCTTAATAGCAGACCAGTAAATAGATTATCCCAGTAAGTTGTGTGTATAATTCTTAAAGGCAGAACAGACCTGTGAGAGACGTGTGGGGAGGAAAAACCCGAGTGTGGAAAGGCTGCTCTGAGTACTGGGAAGGATCTTTACGTAAGGAACTCCTTTGCTCAGCTCTGGTTGTCTGGCGCAGGGCTGTGGCCTCTGAGGATTTATGGCCTCCAGTCTGGAGGAGGTAGGTGGGATCACATTATCTGTGATGAAGACCACGTGTGGGGTCTCGGAGCTTAAAAAGGGAATTCCCGGTTAACAGGTTAAGGCTGGGCAGGTTACAGAAAGCTTTGTCCAAGAAGGTGGCTACCTAGGGTTTGGAGAGTGAGGTGTTGGCTGTTTGTTTCCCATCTGTGCTGGGAATTGGACATTGTTCTTGTTTCGTGGCCTTAGCAAGAGCCCTTGTTTTCTTCCATTTATTTATTTATTTATTTATTTATTTATTTATTTATTTAAATATTTTAATTAACTTTTTACAGAGAGGAAAAGAGAGGAATAGAGAGCCAGAAACATCAATGAGAGAAAAACATCCATCAGCTGCCTCTTGCACACCTCCTACTGGGGATGTGCCCGCAACCAGGGTACATGCCCTTGACCAGAATCAAACCTGGGACCTTTCAGTATGCAGGACAAAGCTCTATCCACAGAGCCAAACCGGTTAGGGCTCGTTTCCTTCCTTTTAAAGGTTTTGAAGCTGCTTTCCTGTAGGAAAGAATTCACAAAGCCCAAGGATATCACCAGAATGTGGGCCTTCTCTTCTTGCCCAGTGGAAGGAGTGAGCTGTGGGAGTTCCGTTGGGTATAATGGAACTGCTTACTTAACGTCGTTGATCCGAAGGGTTGCGACTAAGCGAGAGAGAGAAAAATCAGGATGATCTCATTCACTAGAATTCTGTTTTTTTATCCTGTTGAATCGTCGGGCTCCTCATTGCTTTTACTCATCTGTAAAGTTGAGTGTGAGCGGAGTATCATTTTCTGTGTCCCACCATCTTTTCTGCTGCGTTTAGGATGCTCTGTCGAGATGCAGTGGAATGTTTTTCTGTGCATTTATTTTCTAAGATTTGGTGACGTCTGTGACTGAAAATGGGAAGGGGAAGATCTGCAGCACATGGTAAGATGAAACCAGACCTCAAATAAGCCAACGAGAGAGTCTTCTTACAGAGCTCTGTCTTGGGAAATGTCTTTTCTTTAGTAGCCTAATTAGGACATGCCTGTGTCGCTTATTGATGGATGGGCTTTTTAAAGGGCTTGTTGTCTGAAAAGTGAATTTCTCAAGTGGTTACCTGATTCCCCCCCCCCCCCCCCCCGCCCCACTAGCTGGAGGAAAGTTCAGGCTGAAGGGAAAGCTATATATTATTTTTGTCCTTCACCCAAGACACAATTTTGAGTACTTTGGAAAGAGAAGGTAACTAAAGGTCACTAATTCTTTCCTCCTCCTTTATTTAACTGATAGTGGCTCTTGGCCCCCCTGAGAAACACTGTCTGAAGGTTATTATTATGTTGTAATGAAATCCAAGGAAGACACCAAAGTGATTTTCTCGGTGGTCGATTATTCTAGTTTATGTGACACTAGAGGCCTGATGCATGAAATTTGTGTAAGGGGCTTAGTCCTCGCAGCCCTGATTTCGTCCAGTAGGTCGTCCAGAAGGATGTTTGGAATGTTGTTCGGCTGTCCAGTCTAATTAGCACGTTACACTTTTATTATTATAGACCAGAGGTCAGGTGCACGAAGTTTGTGCACAGGATGGGGGCAGGGCTCTCAGCCTTGTCTGCTCCCCCTCCAATCTGGGAACCCTTGGGGGAGGTCTGATTGCTGGCTTAAGCCTGATCCCGGGGATCGGGCCAAAACAGGCAGTTGGACCTCCCTCACAATCCAGGACCACTGGCTCCTAACTGCTCACCTGCCTGCCTGCCTGATCACCCCTAACTGCCCCTACAACAGTCTGATCACCCCTAACTGCCCCCTTACAGGCCTAGTCTCTCCAAATTTCCCCCCTGCCATCCTGGTTGCCCCCAACTGTCCCATCCCCCACCGGCCTGGTCACCCCCAACTGCTTCCCTGCTGACCTGTTTGCCCCATGCAGCCTGCTGTTCAGTCATTTGGTTGTCCCTCACTAACCCACCTGCCAGCCTGGTCACCCCATGCAGCCTGCTTGTTTAGTTATTTGGTCATCCCTCATTAACGCCCCCCCCCCCCCCCCCCCCCCCCGCGGGCCTGGTCGCCCCACACAGCCTGCTGTTCAGTAGTTACTGTTACTATGACGGCATCCTGGACAATTTGCATGTCCCTCTATTATTCGTATAGATTAGGGGTGTCGAACTCAATCAGAGAAGGGGCCAAAATCTAAAATCCAGCCTAAATCGCGGGCCGAATGGTTTACTGAACAGTCATAAACTGTCATTGTGATGGAAACACAGCGGAGTGCAGTGATGACAGCGCGGTGCGGGCCACATTGCAAGGCCTGGCGGGACGGATTTGGCCCGCGGGCCTTGTGTTTGACACATGTGGTATAGATTATTAGTATAGATATTATAAACCTTTTTGGACAACTGTCTGCACTCCTGAGGTAGGAGAAATCGCTTCAGGATCCACGATCTGCACTTGACATAGTTGTTATTTAATTGGATGTTTAGAGAGTTTCAGGCTGTCGCGTTGTCCGATGAAGCCTGCGTGTACAGTGCTTCCGGTGTCCCCAGCACAGAAGCAACATTCCCGGGTGGTGGCTTTCTCCAGGAGTCCATGTCTATTTCTGGAGTAGTTTTTTTTTTTTTTTTTTTTCTTTTCATAAATGAAGTGTGTTTCCCACCTGCTGCTTTTTGCCTGGGGCTGGAATATTTCCTTTTCTCTGCTTGTCACGTGGCATTTGCATGGGAACGTGCCCTCCCTTTCCTAGCAGGAAGGCCCTGTGTAATCCGTCAGAAAAGAGGCTCTCCGAGGCATGACTGCGTAGCTCCGTCGTTAGTGTCTCAGCACTACAGGGATGAACTTCTGAATTGGAAATCTCTCTTAAAAACACAGTGGATTTCTGAGCAGCTAAAATCCCGTACTGGACAGCACTGTCACCTCCGTGACCTCTCTTTAGGAGATGTGGTGGTGGTTTGCGGCTTCCGTAACTCACACTCCCGTGAAGGGCAGGCTTTGGACGTGGAGAGGTGTTTCAGGAACAATGACCGAGAGCCTTTAGATTCCCTCGAAGAAGAAAGGTGACCGTGTGTGACTATAGACATGGGGGGTATCACGTTTGGGAAACTGTTACTCAGTAGTTTGCGTTGTGAGCTAAGCTCCCCCTGGGTGCGTGGGGCCTCTTCCAAGAGCAGCAACGGGGAGGCCCGGTGCTACATGGCAGAGGTGCCTCTCACTCTTGGCATGCTGGGGAGATTCCCATCTGTAAGCCGGATGAAAATATGCGGCAAGGTGATTAGTTTAATTGGCCAACTGTTATAATTATTCCGTAGGAGGGGACTGCGGGGGCTGCTGTGAGAGCCCAGAATGCCTGCAGGGAAGGGGGAGGAGGCTCCCTGCAGACAGCAGCAGCAGGGTGATCCCATGTGGTTTCAGCGTGGCTTTCGTAACACATGGCAGTGGCGCTTTAAGAGGGATGGAGGAATCTTTTTAACTATTTGGGGCAAGAATCCACCAAAATAATACAAAGGAGAGCCTTTTTCAAGGATAATTGTAAAGAAGTCTGCCAGTGAGTTATCTTGCCTTACAACAATACACTGACTGAGTGGCCAGATGATGATGATCTCTGAACGCATGATAATCTGGCCACTCAGTCTATATCCTATAGAATAAAAGGCTAATATGCAAATTGTCCCCTGGACCAGGAATTCGACCAGAAGGCAGCAGGCCGGCAACTGCCCACGTCCCCTCCTCATGGCCAGGCTGGCTGGATACCCATGCACCAATTCATGCATCAGGCCTCTTAAAACACACACACACACACACACTGAGTGGCCAGATTATTATGATCTCTGAACGCATATATGGTGTATATATGGAGTAACAGTATGTAGCGGGTGTAGACTCGCTCACAGTGTTTATAAATTGCAGATGGACTCTCTGAGCTGCTGCCAAAGACACTCCGGGAGGACCTCCTGGTGGTGGTGCTTCAGCTTCTTTCAGAAAAGAATCCCCGTGCCAGGGTCATGCTGTAAAGCGGAAATATCTCGCCCCCTCCCTCCCTTCCCCCCGCCATTTCACATCAAAGGGCAGGGAATTACTCTGTAGACGGCGAGCTGAGAAGCCGGGAGCAGGCGGCCCAGGACCGGCGTGGGGAAGCTATGTGCGGAATGCCACCGTTCAGGGACCAGGGACCCGGAGTGAAGGCAGGTGCCGGCCCGCTGCCCCCCGGGTTCCCGGAGAGCAACGGCCGCGGGCGGAAACTGCAGCCAGATGAGCCCGCCCCGGGATGGATGGCTTTATGGGACCTTCTCTTCATGAGATTTAACTTTCTAATGTGCGCATGCATCACTCCGGGCACGTCGTTCCAGACGCTGACCTTTTGTGTGGGGAGCTGCTGCTGGCGGGGGCACCCCCCCCCCCCCCCCCCCGCCCCGGCCGCTTTGATTCCCGCCCACATCTGCTGAGCATGCGATCCGTTTCCCCCCCTCTCTCTGAAGCGCACTGACAGCCGGCTAAAAAGGCTTAATGAAAACCAGTCAGGGCCCATTTCGGCTCGATTTTCCAGCTCCTCTGGGTGCAGATGTAGAAGTTATGGCTTCCTGAATGTCGCCATGGAGGGCGATGGGCAGCGGATGGGGTCTCCTTGGTCAGGGGACGGGGTCTCTTTGTCCTCTGTCCCCTCGGTGCTCCGGGTCAGTGATGGCAGGGTGGCCGCAATGCTTGTTATCAACCAGCTTGAGGAATACTGAACCATGGTTCTCCCTCCCCTTTCTTCCCCCCCTTTCTCAGAGAAGTCGGAGCTCTGATGTGGTTGCACCTCATAAATACTGCAGACTTCACTGGGCTGTTTAATGGGACCTCATGTCATGTCATTTGTGCACCTCGGTGACGGGCTCTTACGTGTGTGTGCGGTTTACTGCTCCATCTTGAAGAGATGTGAGGTCTGAGGATTTTCCAATAAGGACTGGTTTTTTTTATTTTTACTTTTATGGAACTAGAATTGGAGTGAGAAGACCCTTGTTTCGCAGGCCGCCTGGATTCCCGTCTGAGCTCGGGATCCTGGAGGAATAAGGCACAATATAATACAAAACTGTGTCTTATGCTTCAGCTCACCCCAGAGAAATGAATGGGACCCCTGACCCAGTAGTGGTTTCAGCCTCTACTCGTGACTTCAGTGTTCATGAGTGTCTGTCCTGCATTCTCTGTCCTGCAAGCAGGCCCATCTGGAGACAAGACGTGGCGAGGCTTCTGGTCCGTGGGGATGTCACTTAGGGCAGGAGCTGGCATTCGTGGTCATCCTGCCCCTCCCGGGAAATCCGTCCTCCTTGGTGTTGCTTCTTCAGCCTCCTTTCCCCGCCTCAGTGCCGGCCTCCGCCTGTGCTGGGTTCGACGGGAAGCCTACAGTCCGGTAGGCGGGACTGGGCCACGTAGTTCCCTGGACACCTGCCGCCTCAGAGCCCTTTTCCCATTGGGGTGCTTACCCCCATCCCGCCCTCCTGTGCTGGGTGGCCGCCAGTCTCTGTGAGCTGGTAGGGGACAGGGCGTAGAGTCTTGCCCTGGGGTTGGCAGTGTGGCCAGAGTCCACTGGCCTCTGTCTTCTCGGAAGCTCTCTGGGGCCAGAACTTTTTTTGTTTTGCTGTCTGCCCTCCAGGCAGGGGCCTTGATCTCACCCGATGAGAAAGCTGGTGCGTGCAAGGGTTAGAGGACTTGTCTAAGCCCAAACCCGACTGGCAGCCTGGATTCCCAGGTCGTGATTGATTTCTGGGGGCTCCCCCGTGGTTTGTTGGGATTCCCAGCCCCTCTACACCTTGGAAAAAGCACTGCTTGGGCCTCAGTTTCCCCATCTGTGCAAAATCATAAGAACACCGCCACTGACCCATGTAACTGGCGGGACATCAGAGGATGGTCAGCGCCTCCAGAGAGAGGCCTTGGGACATTTGCGTAGATCTTTATAGTTTATAGAGGCCCGGTGCACGACATTCATGCACTCGGGGGTGGGTGGGGGGGTCCCTCAGCCTGGCCTGCACCCTCTCACGGTTCGGGACCCTTTGGGGGTTGTCTGACTGATGGCTTAGGCCCGCTCCCCATGGGCCTTAGCTGGCAGTTGGACATCCTTAGTGCTGCTGCAGAGGCAGGAGAGGCTCCTGCCACCGCCACTGAGCTTGCCAGCTGTGAGCCAGGCTTCCGGCTGAGCTGCGCTCCCCTGTGGGAGCGCACTGACCGCCATGGGGCAGCTTCTGCATTGAGCGTCTGCCCCTCTGGTGGTCAGTGCGTGTCATAGCGACCAGTCGTTCTGCTGTTCGGCCCATTTGCATATTAGCCTTTTGGTATATAGGAAGAGCATTTTCTGCACACGATCAGGCCTCGTCCTTTCAGAAGCCCTGTGGGGCGGGCATCACTGATTTGGCTTCTCAGATGAAAGTAGGTCCCAGAGCAGTTGAAAGCGAGGCTTGTCAACACTGAGCATTTGGCCTGATGTTTGTTAAGCCTCAGGTGACAGAGGCGTGGCTTTGGGACCGAGGCTGCCAGGCGGTGGTGGCATGTTTTTCCTTGTGGTTATTTCCTGGTGTTTTGGTCCTGTCGGTCTCCCCAGAGTGGCTCTGTACCTATTTTTGTTATGGTTCTAAAGAGGCTAGAATTCACTGAGTATGCACTGATTACATGTGGTTCTGGAATCTTTAAAGGGAACGCGAACTTTACATTCTCTAGAAAAAGCAGTACCAAAAACCATTTTACATGGGCAAAAAGAGAAATTACAAGTTCGCATGCTTGAAATAGAGCTGGTCTCCCTAAAGCAGTTGCTAAAACCACCTCGCTATCATTTACCAACGTCTGTTTCTTATTTTACAGTTGCAGGAATTTCTTCCCTCCCTTCCTTGAAGTTGAAAAGGGTGGAGCAGATGTCCGTAGGCCGGCGATTGCCAACCTTTTTTTATTTTATCTCATGGCACACGTGAACTAATTACTAAAATTCTGTGGTGCACAAAAAAAACCCACAAAAAACAAAAAACGTTTCTTACTGAACTGTCAAGAAATAGATCTAATTTAGACTCATTCACATGGGATGGCTATGGTTGGTTTGGCTGTTGCCTTTTTCTTTATTTGACAATCTAAGGGAAAAGAGGTCAGTGCCCCTGACTACATGGTCAGGCATTGCACGTTTTAAAAATTCTTGTGGCAGTTGGTTGAAAATGGCAGCAGTGCCACGGGGTGGGTTGTCTGCTGACAGTGCCTAGAATTGTGCCAAGAGCGGTGGGAACT
Organism: Pipistrellus kuhlii; assembly: GCF_014108245.1. NCBI lineage: Eukaryota > Metazoa > Chordata > Mammalia > Chiroptera > Vespertilionidae > Pipistrellus > Pipistrellus kuhlii. The sequence continues at coordinate 7,773,240 of NW_023425449.1, forward strand.
CTATGTCCATCAAGGGGAAGGAATTAAGCAGTGAGCCAAAAGTGGAAAAGAGCTTCTTCCCTCTCCCCCACCCCTCCTTTTTTGTTTTTGTTTGTTTGTTTGTTTGTTTTGTTTTGTTTTGAGAATTTTTAAGGGCCTTAGTATACAGGGTGGGGCAAAAGTAGGTTTGCAGTTGTTTGTATGTAAAATAACAGTAATCCTATATAATAAAAGCCTAATATGCTAAGTGTCCTCCATTCCTTCAACCGTCCGACCAGTCTCTATGATGTGCACTGGCCACCAGGAGGTAGACGCTCTGACCAGTAGATTAGCTTGCTGCTGGGGTCTGGATGAGATGAGAGGAAAAACAAGCCTGATTTCAAACTAACCCTTGGAATCGGAGCCTTTGTCTATGTTCTAGAAACTTCCTGGGCTGCTTGAGACCCCCATCCTGAAGGTTACATACAGAACCTCACAGGGCCCAGGTGTCTCAGAAATGTCACAAAGTCCTCAGAAAACTCTGAAAACGAAACGCAGAACGACTGAATGTTATACATGGAGTACCGGTGAGGGCTGGCTGGGTTGGGTTCTCTGTTGGGAAAAACAGCCAATCAGGCAGTAGTGAGGTGTTGCTATATCAATAGAAATCAGTTGCTTTAGGTGTGTAGGGAACTTAAAAGAAATCAGTAACTTTTCTTCTGAAAGATATTTTGCTTTGAAATATTTTTGCTTATTTTGTACTGGTTTCAAACGCTGTTTTAATGAGCCCAGTATTTTGTAGTGGGTCTGGAACCACAGCCATGAATTTTAAGGAGAATTTAGGAAATTAAAAAAAAGAAAAGTTTCTTTTCCCCTTCCTTAACGGCTAATACAGTTAAAAATACCTGTCAGCTTTGTCTTTAAAATTGTTATTATATACAAGGGACTTCTGACTTCATGCCTAATTGGTTCCTGCACATCTTGAGAGGCATGGCAATAATACAAATGCTTTTATTTCCTGTAGGCTGCGTGAAATGCAAAGCTGATGTCATCATTGGGCTTCCCCTCCTAGGGAGTCGGCTTTGCCATATGAAAAATGACCAAGTGGATATTAAAATATACCAAAAATAACACACGCGCCTCTTAAGCAGATCTTTGTGAAACGTCTCAAACCGAAGAGACTAAAAATAGTTTAAAAAGCTTTTGCTCTAAGGATTACTTCTGGGGAATATTTTCTGTCGAGGCTGAATGGACTAAAGCTTGTCAGAATCCAGTGTTAAGTCTCCAGAAAACAAAGGTAGGCATTTTTCACTCCCTTTGTTTCAAGGACCGTTAGGTTGTGATCTGTCATAGGGCTGCCTGCCTCACATTCTGTTGGGTGTGAGAAGTGCAGAAATGTCCCGAGGTTAGTTCGTCGATAAATATTGAAGGAGGGACAGTTGCTGTAGCCACCCACGCTCTGGGTTTTCAGAAGGATCTTCTTAGCTCAACTGAGATAGTAAGAATCCAATCATATACCTATGGATGAGGACGTGGGGGGAGGTAAGGGCAGAGGGTGGAGTGGGGACCAGGTGGAAGGGAGCTATGGGTGGGGAGGAGGGGAGGAGAAACAATTGTAATAATCTGAACAATAAAGATTTATGTAAAAACAAATAGGATCCAGTGGAGTGTGGAGAGCAATTGCTAAAGGAATTCCTTTGCCCCAACCACATTAGGGCAGACAGCTGGCTGGGTCTGGTCTGTCCCAGGTGAGCCTGCCTGGCGAGACCACAGACCAAGGCACCGACTCTGTGCATCACTTTGCTGTCAGCGCTGGTTATCTCCGTGAGCATCTTATAAGATAGAGGCCGTGGCAAGCCGAGCTGTCTTTGGGATTTGAAGCCCAAACATCACTAGGATGGTCTCTTTAATCTGTTATGTGTTTGGGTCTCAGGAAAGGAGGCAAAATAGAAATGTTGGCTAAAAGACCATCTCTATGCTGAATCAATTTCCCGGTTTTTCTTTTAAGGAAAGGGGCAAAGCAGGGCCTGGCTTTATCTCGTAATAACTGGTACTGACCGTAGAATTTTGTGTGTCTGTGTCTATGGGAGCCGTCGGAGTTCCTACAGTGACATTAAAGGAAGATCTTTTATCTCCCAGGTTTTCAAAGATGAATCACATCTAAGCGTGGATGAGATGATAGGACAGTATCTTCTTCAAACACTTTCGGGTATTTTTTCTTACTGATTTTTTTTTTTTTTGACTGGGTTTTGTGCTTTGCAGGACTGCATATATGTAGTCCTGCAAAGCACAAAATAAGTATTTGTGTAGTCATGATAGGTGGAATCTCATTTTCTGGTTGAATTTGTATTTTGTAAAAATATTTTAAAATATGTTTTTATTGATTTCAGAGAGGAAGAGAGGAGAGAGAGACAGAGGAGAAACATCAAAGATGAGAGAATCATTGATCGGCTGCCTCTTGCATGCCCCCTACTGGGGATCCATCCTGAAACCCAGGCATGTGCCCTCACCAGGAATTGAACCACGACATCTTGGTTCAATGCAACCACTGGGCCACACTGGCCAGGCTCAAATTTTTTTTTTAAATATTGAGTTATATTGATAAGGAAAAAGAAACAGTGATCTTGCATTATTGCTTGACGCCAACTAAGCATCAATCTATAAATGGGTGTGCAATGAGTAGACAGTTGCCTGGCACTACAACACAGGAATCAGAGGAAGTGTGAGGAATGATCCCCGCTGCTTTTAAGCTGCCTGGTCTGACTTTCTGACCACTTACTAGTGATTAAAAACCAATGTGACAAGAGTTGAGTTAGATTTCCATGGCAATGCATTCCACTCTACTCACTCTTTTTTTTTTTTTTTTTCCATTCCTTCTCTTTTCTTGGGTGAGATCACATTTCTGATATTCGTAGTCCCATCAGTCGCTCCTCTCCCCAGGTTGTCTTGTTTTCTCAAGTGCCATTTCTTGATCAAGGTGCAGTTGAACCCTTTCCTACCCTCTATCAGAACATCATCTGATAGAAAGGAACAGGAGCAGCTCGGACCCATTACTTTGGTTGGGGAAGTGGGTTGGTCGTATGGACAGGGAGAGGCGACAGAAGCAATGCTCCAAAACATAGGTCAGGCCACCCTGAAGCTCCAGGGAGCAGGAAGAAAACGAGTGTGTGTTCCTTAGGAAAATCCCCTGAGATCACGCGTTTCGGAGGCCTGTTCAGAATCTCAGGGTGGAGGGAGGAAGGAGAGGGGACGTCCCTCCCGGGACAGCGGCCCTGCCCCTCAGATGGTCAGCATAGACACAGTCGCACTCATCCGGCCTCAAGGGCTCATCTGCCCATCTCGGGGGTCACCCGAGTGGAGACCGTGGTTGCCCAGAGACCTCCCTGAACACTTTTTTTTTTAAAACTTTTTTTTTTTTTTTTTTTTTTTTAACTTCTGTGGTTTACAGAGGGAGGATTGGAGAAGGTGTAGCCATGCTCATTCATTCTGTAGTTCCTTCCTTCATGCTTTCTCTTTCCGGATGAAGAGGCTCTCCCCTTTGGCCTTCATGGAAATGGGTTTTAGCCCCGCCCCGAATCGGAAGTGTTACTGTGCCAGCTGGTACAGGCAAAGTGGTTTGCCAGAAAAATCTCTGGCCACGCGGACCAAGCGAGTTATCGAGTCACGCATTCTCTCAAGTGATGGGAACTAGAAGAGCCTGGGAGAAGCGTTTTGTCACCGATTTTTATTTGTTTTAATGGCCAGTTCATCTGTGTTTTCTGGGAGGAACTTTAAATACTAACAGTCCAAGAAAGAGACTTGAAATTCTCTCACATTTGAGCAGACTGGGTTCTAGTCTCTGGAGGTAGAGCTACTGCACCGGTGCATAAGATATGCTTCTGGGAAAACAATTGATACTAACACACACACACACACACACACACGCACATACACACGCACACACATACATACACATGCACACATACACACATGTGCACACACATACACGCACACACATCCATACACATACACACTTGCACATACACATATGTGCACACACATACACACACACACGCACGCACTGGAATATTATCCAGCCTCACAAAGGAAGGAAATTCTGAGGTATGTTCCAACATGGATGAACCTTGAGGACATTTTGCTAATTGAAAGAAGCCCGTCACAGAAAAGACAGGTCTTGTCTGATCCCACTTGTAGGGGGCGTCCGCGGTACCAGATTCCTAGAGATGGGGGAGGCGGGGGCGAGGAGGAAGAGCGGATATAAAGTTTCAGTTTTAAAGATGAAAAGAGGAGGCTGAAGGTGAAGGTGGTGTAGAACATTGTGAATGTCCTTAATAATACTGAGCTCTGCGCCTAGAATGGTGACGATGGTAAGATTTATATTTTAGCAGTTTAAGAAAAGGTGTTCATTGAGCACCTGTGTTTTGGGTGCCCATTAGAGTCCAGGGATGCACACAGAAGGTCCAGGCGTAAGGGGGCTCCCAGGCCAGGGGGAGGGGGCGGGTGCGATGCTCCTGGAATGGGTTGCATAATGGTTAAAAATGCTTTGGTCCTAAATGCAGGTCAACTGGACCGACCGGGAATAGGGGCCTGGCCCAGCAGGCGTGGTTCCGTGGTTGAGCATCAACCTATGAACCAGGAGGTCACGGTTCGATTACCCATCAGGGCACATGCCTGGGTTTTGGGCTTGATCCCCAGTGGGGTGTGTGTGTAGGAGGCAGCCGATCAATGGTTCTGTCTCATCAATATTTCTCTCTCTCTCTCTCTCTCTCTCTCTCTCTCTCTCTCTCTCTCTCTCCCTCCCTCCCTCCCTCCCTCCCTCCCTCCCTCCCTCCCTCCTCACTTCATCTTTGAAATCAATGAAAATATATTAAAGAAAAGAAAAGGGGACTGCAGTGGTTCACTTCTGTCCTCCCTTCTCTCCTTGCTGCCTCCCCATTGCCGCCTTGGGGTCACTTGAACCAGCCTTTGTAACTGGTTTGCTTCCTGCTCTGTTCGCCATCCAGCGCTGCTCTTCCTCTCGGCCTGCACCCTTAAATCCCCTGTTGATGTGTGCATGTCTCCCATGTTGTGTGCGTGTCTCCCATGTTGGCGGCCTATGCCATGTCCCTCTCCTCCTTGCTCTGTTCATTCAGGGAGGATGCGAGTGGCGCACTTTGACCTTTGCAGCAGCCGCCACAGTAAACCATACTTAATGAATGTTTTGGACGAGGAGCTGACATTGCTAATGCCTATTTAATTGCAGGTTCTTAGCGCCTCTTTAGCAGGGAAGGATAGTCCTCGGTTTACAGCAGAGAACAAACAAGCCCTTAAGCTTTTTCCAGGGGCCCCGAGGAATTCAGGAATTCGCATTCAGGCATTTGCCCAGGACATCCTGACCCACGGGCACTGAGCATCCCGGAGAGGGGCCGGGTGGCTCCTCTGCCTTGTGCGTAGTCAGAGAGGGGAGCCCGGTGCTGGGGAGGGTCCAGAGGTTTCCTGACGAGTTCCACTTCCTAACGAGGCACCTCCCCTTCTCTTCCCCCGCGAAGAAGTCGGGTTTTCTTTCTACCCAGAATAGTAGTTGTAAGTTGGGTTCCATATATCCTCGTGTTTTTTTTTGTTTGTTTGTTTTTTAAAAATACCTGTTTGTTTGTTTTTAATATATTTCATTGATTTTTTTATAGAGAGGAAGGGAGGGAGAATTAGAAATATCATTGAGAGAGAAACATTGACCAGCTGCCTCCTGCACACCCACCGCTGGGGATGTGCCCGCAACCAAGGCACATGCCCTTGACCGGAATCGAACCTGGGACCCTTCAGTCCCCAGGCCAACGCCCTATCCACTGAGCCAAACAGGTTTTGGCTTGGAGACCTGTTTTGCTGGTTTCATTATTAGCAGCTTTCTCCTTTCACTCTCAAGGGTGCCCTGGTTTGGAGAATCAGTTATTAATGGAAGGTGGGGAGGCAGAGGGCGGATATTCGGAAGCAGATGGAGGAAGGTAGCCAGTGGCTGGAGTTGGAGAAACGCCTGTGAAGTCTGCCATGTTGGATACTCTTTCTTGGGTCGGGAAAAACTCCTTGGCTTTTAAATCGTAAGCAGGCTAATCTGATCAGTCAGAGTTTGAAAGTCTTGAGGCTGCGGGGGATCAAAGGGACAGTGTTTTAATGAGCCATACCATATAGCCTTCGTGTGGGTCACTGTTTTTATTTAGAGCTCCAAGCATTCTTATGGCGAATGGCATCCGCGTTGGCTGTGATGTGCAAACGTATGGACATATCTCGCACGTGTGCTTTATCTCTGAAAACGAAGCCCGGTCTGCCAGAGTCCTGTTGTGGGTCACTTAGATAATTGCGTGGCTGAGATTCAGTATTGATGGGGTTTCGCTATTAAGAAAAGCCAAGCTGGTAATGAAGGAAATGAGGCAGAACCACGTTAATATTATCTTCCTATCTGTTCAGGGAACGTCACGTAACCTGAACAGAATAAATTGTTTTTTAAAAAAATCAGGTGTCACTTAGGAGTTCTTAGGTTACCAGCTTCCATTTAAACTAGTTGGAGTTGCGTTCTGTTAAGGCAGTGGTTGGCAAACTGCGGCTCTCAAGCCACTTGTGGCTCTTTGGCCCCTTGAGTGTGGCTCTTCCACAAAATACCGCGGCCTGGGCGAGTCTGTTTTTGAAGACGTGGCGTTAGAAGAAGTTTAAGTTTAAAAAATGTGGCTCTCCAAAGAAATTTCAATCGTGGTCCTGTTGATATCTGGCTCTGTGGACCACTGTGTTAAGGAGATGCACAGGGTTAAGGACTTGGGAAGTCTCGCTGCCCGTGCTTTCCATTTCCCTGCCCTGGCACCCCTGCCCCGCCCCCCTTCCCCCCACCCCCCACCCCCGGTACCTGCTTCCACCTGAGCCTGTCCTACTCTCGCTCTGACACTCACCATAGTGCTTGAGGTTTTAATCACAGCGATCTTGTGTGTGACCTGTATGTAAAAGAAATTAAATATATATATATATATATATATATATATATATATACTCAAAAGTGACCCAGTAATACTGTCTTATGTTCTGAAAGAGCTTTGCAATGAGGTGTGAATGTCCTCATTCACATCCAACTCACTGGACCAGCAAACAGCCTTCCTGCGGGGAGGAACGGTCATTGGTATTTGCCTGGGAGGAAACCGAGTGTGAGTGACTTACCAGGCTGTGTAGCTGGCAAGGTGTGAACTCAGACTCAAACCCAGGTCTGCTGGCTTGATGCTCACATGAGGCTCTTGATTCTTTCTGCCCAGTTTACCTTAGTAAACGTCTCTCCAGTTTCCTTCCCATTTAGGCTTAACGTAAGGCTGTGCCACGTTACTCCTTGTTAGGAGAGAAAGAATCTTTGGGCTAAGTGGGCTTGCCTTACCCATCAGCAGAGTGACTTTATTGATGCAAAATCCTCCTCATCCTCCTGGTGTACCCAAGAGAGTTCAAGGGGCCTCATTCAGATATCTTTTAAAATAAGTGTGTGTGTGTGTGTGTGTGTGTGTGTGTGTGTGTGTGTGTGTGTGTATATATATATATATATATATATATATATATATTGATTCGAGAGAGGAAGGGAGAGGCAGGGAGAGAGAGAAACATCAACGATGAAAGAGAATCATTGACCTGCTGCCTCCTGCACTACCTACACTGGGGATTGAGCCCGCAACCTGGGCCTATGCCTTGATCTCGAATCGAACCGTGGCCTCCTGGTTCCTAGGTCCATGCTCAACCACTGAGCCACGCGGGCCGGGCCAGATACCCTTTTGACAACTCTGCCTCCATCGCCCTCCCGTTCCATTCCGAGCATGGGGGCCTCTCCATCGTGGTTCTCCGCTCATGCCCTTCCTGCTCACTCGCTGTCCTCTCCGTTGTAACCTCCACCAAACAGACTTCCTCTCACCTCTCAGGAACCCAGTGCAGGGCCTCTGCCTCGTGCTCCGGCCCCTGTTGATTCTGGCCATCGCTCTTCCTCCCCCCAGCCCCCGGAGCGCCTGGAATTTCTCTTACAGCGCGTATCACACGCTGCTTTGCACTCGAGCTATTTGTCTCTATTATATTCCTCCCACACGCTTGTGCCACGCTCAAGGGCAGTGACCGCTTCTCATTCATCTCGGTGTCCCCGCAGCACTGAGCACAATGCCGTCTACCCCAGGAAACCTGGCAGCCACTTCTCTCAGAATAAATGCCCGGGTTCAGAGAGGGTTAGGCCCGCTTGTAAAATTGGAGGATTGCAGGTTTTTAAAACACGTGGCCCTGATGGGGAACCTTACTATTGGCATAATTATCACCTGGTTGGTACATAATTAAAAGGATAATTGTATATTTTTATGCAGAAGGTTACAGTTTTACATCGGGGCTGCTTTTTATGGGCCTACCACTTGGTTAAGTGGCACCTGGCGTTGCTGAGGATGCTGCTGTGTAGACGGGAGAGAGGGCCAGAGCCGAGGTCTATCTCAGAAGCTCGGTGACCCTGCTCCTCGCCTGTCCTGTGTCCTGTTAGGCCAGGGGTTTGGCAAACTCATTTGTCCACAGAGCTAAGTATCAACAGTACAATGATTGCAATTGCTTTGGAGAGCCAAAAGTTTTAAACTTAAACTTCTTCTGACGCTTATTTCCAGTTTACATTGGGTCTTGAGTAAGGTGACCAGACAGTCCGATGTTTAACAATTTGTCCCGCATCCCGCGGTGTTTTAAAAAAAAGTCCCGATTTTTGGCCAAAAATCGGGACTTTTTTTTTTAAAACTCCAAAGGACAAATTTCCTCGCTAAATAATTACTAGTAACCAACACGTATGCCAAGCATGTCAAACTCAAAGGATAACATGGGCCAAAGGAACGAGGCATGCGGCCCAGGAGTTTGACACGCTTAATGTATGCACTGCTTGCTTACTGTGAGCCCAGCACCTACTCTGAGCCAGTGGTTGCCCACTTTTCGGAGGACCCCTGGCTGGTGACCGCTGCTTTAAGCAAGTCTGCATGTGTTAGGAAGTCATGGAAACTTCACAGCCATCTGAGGCTATGAAGTCAGGGGCAAACAAGGTAATTTACAATGTCGTTGTAAGTTTCCCTTATTTTATCAGCACTTGCTGCCCTTCCCACAGCCCGCTAGCTACCCAGGCAATATCTAGGGAGCAGTCACAAGATCAAGCTTAATTATGCTTAGAGGGCTGTGCCCTCCACGCTGGCACTTGTGTGCGACTTTGCCAGCAGGTCAGTCTGAGGCTTAACCCTGTAACCGCTTCCTACAGGTGGGGCCAGGAACAAACCTCACCTGTGCAGCTCCACAGCCCTGCCCTGTACCTCTCACCTCCCCTGCCAAGTGCAAGCTGGTTCCAGGTGGTTATCTTGGATGCCAGTGGGCTTTCCAGGCGTTGGAGTTGGATCATGATGAGAGCCGGCAGGTCGCTGTCTGAACCTGGGAGGAGCAATGCCAAGTAGGAGATCCCACCAGCTCGGTGCGCCTGGCAGGCCCCAGCGCTCAGGGCCTTTTTCTCTCCTTCCCCTCCGGTCCCGCCCCCAGGAGCTCGCTGCCAAGGAGTCTGGTGCCCATTTCTTTTCTTTTTCTTGGAATAGAAGTTCACAGATATCTACATCTCCCCTCCCGTCTTCTCTTCCTCCTTCCTTTCTCTTGAACGGGATCCGCCTGTGTCCGCGCTGGGTGGCGGGGAGGGTATGTGCCCCTTGAGTCGGGGACTTGATGGGAGGGGGGAGGTGGCAGTTCTTGCTGCCAGGCGTAGGGAGAGTGACGAATGACCGCCTTCTCCAGCAGAAGCAGAGGCATGCTGGTGTGCCTTTGGCTTGCCTCTGACCTGAAGGCGCTCTTCTCCAGCTGGGCTTGGCCCAAACGCCTGCTCTCTCCCCCCGCTCTGCACACACACACACACCTTGTTCCAGTTAACGCCTTGAAGATACTGACAGTGTATTGTCAGCCTTCAGGAATGAAATACGGGTTCTGGTATCTCATATCCAACTCTTGAAGGTGTTTTTACTCAGAGCTCCATCTTGGGGCTACATTCCAGGAGCCAGAGGCCCCGGGGGACTTCTTTCCCTCTGTTGTTTTGATATATTAAAGTTCTTCAGTTGTCTTCCGTGTTTATTGAGCTTGGCAAATGTGGGTTGCAAAACCGAGAGGGAAGTAAATGGTGTGAGTATACAGTGTGCCCTGTTGTTCTGTGCATTTGCCTGAATTCTAGCCAACATCTGAAAGAGGAATGACATCAAGCTGGAGTCCTTTCACGTAAAATCCGTTTATATTTTGACTTTAAAAAAATGTGGCTGGATTTAATACGTCCATTGTTTGCCATATCTAAGAGAGTTCATTCTTGTTTTTATTAATTTTTAAAAAATTTATTGATTTTAATTTTTATTTTTTTACAGAGAGGAAGGGAGAGAGATAGTTAGAAACATCGATGAGAGAGAAACATCGATCAGCTGCCTCCTGCACTCCCCCTACTGGGGATGTGCCCTTAACCGGAATTGTACCTGGGACCCTTGAGTCCACAGGCCTATGCTCTATCCACTGAGCCAACCCGGCTAGGGGGAGAGTTCATTCTGATTCAGGGACATTAATCAGTCCTGAATTTTACGTAGACAGAGTTTTCCAACAATCCCAATCTCGGCTGCCTTCCTTTGTGCCCACGCCTGGAAGAGACAGAGGAGCTTCAGGTGATGGTCACTGACTTAGAACACAGGGAGTAAGGAGTTTTATGCTGTTTGCAGCCCCTCAGTCTGGTTCCCTGGCCTGGCTCTCCTTTAGGGGGGACACTTGCTTTTCAGAGTGTGGGCTTCCCTCCCCACACAGGGAGCCTGGATGATGAAATTCCTGGGAGGCTTGCAGCATCTTGCCTTTGTTCGGAGGGAATGTGATTCATGAAGCTTATGAGAGTTTTCTGGTGCTGAATGAAAAAGAATTGTAGGTATTTCAGGAATTCCTGAGTAGCTATTCTATAAACACACCGATGAAAAGAACACAGTGTTAGGGTTGGGGTCCCGTGTGACCCAAGTTTCAAGTTTGGAAAAGGATGCCAACATCAGACACACTTGTTTTACACAAATGCTCTTTTGCCCTGAAGGTACATTCCTAAAAGGCATGAAAGGTTTTATTTGATAAATATTGGAAGCGAAATGTGCTTGGGGAGGCATACTTTTTAAATAAACACAATCCCTTTGAGCCAGTGTTTCTGAGGGTACTCGTTTCAGGAAATTTGAATTCCAGGAATTCAGTTTTGATAGCTAATCTATAAACATATAGTCTGCCCACATAGGTTATGCAGCAGAAGTGTATTTACAAAAAATTATTTTATTTTATTTTTTAAAAATAATTTTTTGGAGATACCAATAGCCTTTGCCATGTGTATGCTCGGTTGGTGTTTCTAGGAGAAGGGTGCCAGTTTTTTTTTGCTGAGCAATGTCTTTATCTCATTCATCCTTGCCTCAAACCCAAGAACACAATAGCGGTGGTAGGGAGGTCCTAGCATACCAGGCTGGGATTTTTTTTTATATTTTTTTATTTTTTTTTAGAAGATACGTAAGTTCAGGAGGAATGCCAGTACATTAAACTGATCCCGAGGATAGATGTCAGGGCGTGTCTAAACCATGTCTGCATTTAGTGTGCTTTGTAAATAAAGCCCATAATTGGTACGCATGGGTAGTTAGAGCAGGTCTAATTGCATGAAGCACGTCTGAGAGAAGGATCCATTCTGTGCTTGGCAGTTGAGATTCTAAGTGCTGGGTAGGCTGTGTGTCATTTAGAAATGGTCTGCCAGGGTTCAGACACGCTTCTCCTCTCCTGGGTGGAGATGAGGTGAGAGGAAAAGAGCTGGATGTGCTCTGGTTTTGGGGGAAGGAGAAGGGGAATTTGGGATTCTGGCTCAAGATTTGGGTAGCAGGAGCAAGGCTCAAGCAAAAGAGCTGGCTGATGGTGGGTTTGTGGGCAGCAGCTGACTGGCCTTTATGGGTAGGTATGTTGCCTGTGTAGGCACTTGTGCTGTTGTTGTCTTCAATTACATCCTTGGCATGTAGGGAGGAAAGCTTTTGAAAGTAAACATAAACGACAAAGAATTTCTGAACTTTATCTCCCGAGATTGGCTTAGGGTTCTGTGACTTAAGTTCCCAACACCTAGTTGGTTCTCTGAGATATTTGTTTATTGAATGAATGAATGATGTGATATCTAAATGGGTTAAGTCCATGAAAGTCAAATATCCCATTTTTTAGGCATTTCCATAAATTAAATGCTATTTGTGTAATGAACTAAGTGACTTAGATTAGTAGAGCGCCTAGATGGGAAACTCCTAAATCAGACTTTATCTTAAAAGTCACATATAAAGGTAACTTCCAGATTATTTCATGGATTGCTAGTGGAGGGACAGGTTTATTTTTAGACCAGGTTTTGTTTGCATGCCTTACTGGAATTGGGGAGTAAATCTACTCATGGTAACTTAATGGCTAAGCTGTCTGCTTGGTGCTCTGCTCTGGGCTAGTGGTTGCTGTGTGAGATCTCTGTAAGACTAATGGTGAAGCAAGGTGGCCAAATTTAGCACAAGGGTCAGAAGGGACCAGGTGGGATATGATGATGTGGGAGAGGAGAGTCAATGGTTAAATGGTTAAGAAGGAGGTGGAATTTGAAGTAGAGCTTAAAAGGATTTGGGAGTTTTGACAGCTAGAGGGGAGAAAGGAAGAGATTACTAGGGAATCGCCACTGTTTTGGAGTTGGAGTTGAGTGTGAAACAGTGAGGACGATGATAATCTTGAGATTATTGTGAAAAGGGAATGAGGTGGTGTGTGGAGCAGAGGGTTTAGGATTTTTAAAAACATGGTTTTTTGGGGGGGTTGATTTCAGAGAGGGAGGATGGGAGAGGGATAGAGAGATAGAAACATCGATCAGCTGCCTCCTGCATGCCCCTACTAGGGATTGAACCTGCAACTCTGGGCACATGCCCTGACTGGGAATCGAACTGGTAATCTCTTGGTTAATGGACTGATGCTCAACCACTGAGCTACATTGGCTGAGCAGATTTTGGGATTTAATACAATAAGCGATAAGAGGCCATCAGGGAGAAGTGGGAGAATGAAACTGGGGTTCTAAGATAAGCTTGATTTTCTATATTCATGAATCCTTCTCATGACATTAGTATAATTTTCTTTCTGTAGTCATATACCAGATGTTGTATATGACTATTGGAGGTTTTACCCCCTACCTTTTTAACCTAATGAATGATCAATAATGATTTTGTGACTCAGCCTTTCTAAGTATTATATTTTTGCCTTGGTTTTTATGCCTCTCTTAGTTAGAGTGTAAATAGTGCAATCCCCATTCCACAGGAAGGGGAGTAGATGGAAACCAAGAGTCCTGATGTTGGAATTAAACCAGGAACAGGAAGCCAGCTTTTCTCTCCCAGTTACTATTGACCATTTCTAATGAGAAATAAGTTGTAAATTCCTTGGGAGGCAAAACATCAAAGCCTTCAGATAGGACCAAATGTTCGTCTTTGAGTTGGTATTAACTTTGACCTAAAAGATTACAAAATGTCAAAAATTCATCCCCTTCCAATTTTCAGTTGATGTTTTGCAGCTTTATTGAGATACTAAAAGGCCCAGTGCAGAAAGGCCTGCACGGATGGGGTCCGTCTGGCCAACCTGGATTGGGGCTGGGCTGGCTGGGGGTGGGGGGTAGCGGCCGCCTCCAGAGGTTGACCAGCTGGCCCTGCCCCGATCAGGTTGGTTGGCCAGCCTCAGTGCACTTCATAGTGACTGGTTATTCCGGTCGCTTGGCTTTTTATATATATAGAATAAGTATCATACACCATACAATTCATCCATTTGAAAAGTGCACAACTCCATTGTTTTTAGCCACCACTACTATCTAATTTTCGAACCTTCTGATTACCCCCCTCCCCTCAGAAGACCTATATATCTATTACTCTCTCTACCCTCCACTCTAAATTTCTCACTTCCTATCTTTTTCCTCCCACTCGGTTCTAGGCAACCACTAATACAATTTTTGTCTCCATAGGCCAGTTGATTTGTTAAAACTTGCTATTTTATGGAATGTTCCCATGGCTCTTTGGCGTCAGAAATCTGGGTTCAGTCCCCAGCTTATTAATACGATGACCATGAGAACATTTCTTTGTAAAGTCTTTCTATATTTTTAAAACATGGGTAATAACAACAATGACTACACGGTTTATTGTAAAGATTAAGGGATAGTGATATTAAGTGCTATATGAGTTGGTTTTCTATAGGACGTATATAACAATTATAAGCTATTGAATATTAATTCTTTAAAATAATTGGTGGAATAGCGGGGAGTAGAGGAGGGTCAAGGTGGTCAAATATATGGTGATGGAAGGAGGCTTGATTTTAGGTGGTGAACACAATGCAATGTACAGACCATAAATTATACATTTGAAACCTATATAATGATACTAACCAGTATCACCCCAATACATTTAATAACATTTAAAAAATAGTTCATGGGACATAATAGAATGCATAACAAATGTTTGGCTATGAAAAAACATTTCATGTTTTTAAGGCTATGGTTTTATTACTTATATGAACTTAGGGTTTGACTTTTAAGATGGACATGTGTCTGGATTTTCCTGTAGAAGCTAGTATGTTAGTATGTAAGTCGTTTTTTGGATCACAAGCTCCTTCGAAAATCTAATGAAGGCTGTGCACATATACTTGATTCTATTAAAGAAAATTAGGCAGTTCACAGGTCCTTTAAAAGCATCCATAAACTCTCTGCGTAACAGGTTAAGAGCTCATGAATGGCCTTTAAGTTGTTTTTCTTCATTGATCATTCAGAGAGAGAGGAAGAGAGACAGAGAGAGAGAGATCTGCAGATCTGCTGCCTCCCACAGGCATTTCAACTGGGGTTGGAATCCGCAACCTAGCAACCTAGGCATGTGCCCCAACTGGGAATTGAACCCGTGACCCTGTGGTACATGGGACGACACTCCAGCCCATCGAGCCCCTCTGGCCAGGGCACATGGTCTTTTAAAAGAGAGAGAAAACAGTTCTCCAGAGCTGAGGTGAGCAATCCCACACCCTGCCAGGAAAACATAACCATCAGCCCAGTGTGTTTATTTACCCCCCCGATTTTTAATATCCACATAACAGTGTGCCTAGGATGTGCTTGGCCAGGCAGGGTGGGCTTGCTTCTAGGTATAGAAATGAAGAGTGGGAAAGACACGAAGGGCAGTATCCCCGAAAAAACAGAACTGGGAGAGGAAGAACACGCAGAGAATCTTGCCTGTTGCGAGCCATGGCCCTCGGGCCTGCACCTGCACAGGGGAGAGTCCTTCTGTAAACCAGCACTGTACCCCCCCCCCCCCCCCCCCCCCCGCCAAAGGACGGGGAAGTGGGGATTCCCGACAGCCTGACTGTACAAGGCGAGTGGCTTGGCCTCGATGGAGTGTCTCCTCCAGGTAGCATTTACTCACAGGCACTTGATACCACTGAAATACTGTTGTGTATTTCTTTTTAAAAATATATATTTTATTGATTTTTTTTTTTCCTTAGAGGAAGGGAGAGGAATAGAGAGTTAGAAACATCGGTGAGAAAGAAACATCGATCAGCTGCCTCCTGCACCCTCCCCACTGGGGATGTGACCGGAATCGAACCTGGGACCTTTCAGTCCGCAGGCCGACGCTCCCTCCACTGAGCCAAACCGGTTTGGGCCTGCTGTGTATTTCATAGCGGTTGAGTGGCACAACTGCCTAGCATCCTCAATAGATTTAACACAAGAAGTTAAAGTTCTCTCCAGGTCTAAAAAGCAAGTGTCTTCCTCGCCACGTCTGGTTTCTTGTTCCTTCCCTGTAGTTGAAACAGAACTGGGAAAATAATTTGGACACCTTGTTAAACGAATCCAACGAAGATCACAAGTCAGAGGGGAAAGCCAAGTGAACACTGGAGTGGCCAGGTGGTCCCTGTCAAATAAGAAAGATCACTTGCTACACAACCCTTAGTCTTTTACCAGATGCGTCTTTCGCAGATGTTTTCCTCCTACTCTGTGGCTTGTCTTCTCGTTCTCTTGGCAGTGTCTTTTACAGAGCAGACATTTTTAATCTGAATAAACTCAACTGTATCAATTATTTCTTCCATGAATTGTGCTTTCGGTGTTGTATCCAAAACATCATTGTGTATACCAGAGTCATGTAGATGTCCTCCTGGGTTACCTCATCTTTGGGGAGTTTTATAGTTCTGCGTTTTGCATATAGGTACTTGATCCATTTGGGGTTTATTTATTTATTTATAAATATATTTTATTGATTTTTTACAGAGAGGAAGGGAGAGAGATAGAGAGCTAGAAATGTTGATGAGAGAGAAAGAGAGAGAAACATCGACCAGCTGCTTCCTGCACACAACCCACCTGGGACGTGCCCGCAACCAACGTACATGCCCTTGACCGGAATTGAACCTGGGACCTTTCAGTCTGCAGACCAACGCTCTTACCGCTGAGCCAGACCGGTTTCGGCTGGAATTTATTTTTGTGACAGGTGTCTAGTCTGTGTCTAGACTCTTTTTTTTTTTTTAACCTGTGGATGTCCAGTTGCCCGGCATCATTTGAAAAGTCTAGCTTTTCTCCATTGAACTGCCTTTGACCCTTTGTCAAAGATTATTGGACTTCATGGCTCTATTTATCTGCCTTCACCTTTTAGTGACTTGGAGGTAAGTGGACAAAAGGTGGCATCTCTCCCTGGACTGGCTTCCCATGCTTGCCCTGGGCAGGAGTTCTGAAGGTGGTGGTCAGGCGTGGGGAGGCAAGAAGTCACGGAGGACGCGCCCTGTGGGATTGGGAGTTGGGGACGGTTCTGAGGGAAGGATTATAGCTGTCGGGGTGAAAGGGAGAGAGAGGCTCTGCCTTACTGGAATAAGAGAGCCCAGGCCTCATTCCCTCCTCTCCGCAGGCTCCTCATGCCTAACACACTCAGTCTAAGTGGTAAGATAATTAGAGCAACATTTTGTGTAACTACTAGAGCCAGGGATTCCATTGAAACCAGTGTAATAGGTAATGCTCACCTTCCATTCTTCATTCTCCTGAAACCTAAAATGAAATTAGGGTTGTTTACAAGCAGCTCTTTTATGCTTAGGTTACCACCTTTCTTTCTCCACATCTGCAGGCTAACCTAAATTCCAGGTTTTCCATTTGGGGACTTGGCCGGCTCTCCCATGGAGGCCACGGTTAACTTAGTGATAGGTTAGTGCCTTGGGGAAAGGACATGTTCACAGTAAAGTTCCATTCTTCTTCTCTTTATATTTCCTCCGGGGTAGTATCGCTTCTCTTTGTGGCTTCAGACCATTGTTTTACACACACACACACACACACACACACAGCTCAGGATTTGTTTTCCTGGCTCTGTGCCCTTTTTCTTTCATGATTCCAAGCACCCAGTGGCATGTTCCCTCAGACATCCCGTTTGTACCTCAAACACCAAAAGCAATATCTGCCAGTATCCTCCCCAACTTACCATTTCCATTGCTGTTGCTGTAAGTGATGTTGGTGAGATGTCCCTATTGCCAAATCTTGACATTCCCAGTTGAGACCTTATAAATCTCTCCCTGGTCCGTATTCCATGACCTTGCTCCCGATTAGCCTTCTTGATAGCCTTCCATGGACTCTTCCTAACACTTCCTAACACCCCCTTCCAATGATCTCACTTTCTACTTCCCAAAATGTGTGAAGAGCTCACAATTTCTCGTTAGAGTTTGTTTGGGCCTCCTAAGCTAGCACTCAATGCTTTAAAATTCCTGGCCTTTCTACCCAGCTTTCGTCGTTACGTTGACATTTTCCCTCATGCGCTTTTCTACCTAACCAAGCCGAGTGTTCTTCTTGTACCCCCACTTCCTATAAATATCTTACACTATTTTACTTTGATGTCCTTGTTCTCAGACTTCTAAAGCCAGCGATCCTCAAACTTCAGCTCGCGTCAACCCTGCCAGGAAGGGTGGTTGCAGCACAGATCACTGGGCCCAGCCCTGGAATTTCTGCCTGAGTAGGTCTGGGTTGCTGTCTGAGACCTTATATCCCTAAGTTTCTGGTGGGGGTGACGCTGGTGGTGCAGGAACCCTGCCTTGACCTTGAGAATGGTTCTTCTAAGCACATCTCAAAGCTGAGATGGAACTATTTGGGTGAAAAATATAAATTTGATTCTTAAGGAGGCTATCAGTTACTGAGCTCTGTGCACCGGAGCTCATGTACAATTATGCTTTGAACTTCAGAACTGAGCCCTTTGCCAGCTGACAGGCCCTTTGCCTGTAAAAGCGCTGTTGAATTGAGGGTTATCCTTCTGTTTCCTTTCTACATATTGATGAGGACACTTGCCATATTTACCCGTGAGCCACCAGTGTCCACACTCTGTCATTACAAAACAACAGGCCCTTCGACAGTCAACTAGCAATTACCAAACTACAGGCCTGCGTTCTAAAAGCAGGGGAGCCACGCAGTGCCAGCGTCCCGGTTGTGTCTTCTGTTACCAGGCCTACGCACCGTCTTGGAGCTTGATGGCTTGGTAATTATACTCTTTCCAAGACTCGGGTGTCCCCAGTTGTCCTGGTAAGACAGCTTTACCTCTTGTTATGAAATGTAGGGACCATGTCCTTGTCCCATTCTCAATGGGAGTGTAAGCTACCTATACCACCAGGGGGGGTAGGGACAGAGGAGTGGGATGGCACTGTGGTCTCTAGCTTCTTGGTGTGGCTCTTCCACAAAATACCACGGCCTGGGCGAGTCTATTTTGAAGAAGTGGCGTTAGAAGAAGTTTAAGTTTAAAAAAATGTGGCTCTCAAAAGAAATTTCAGTCGTTGTACTGTTGATATTTGGCTCTGTTGACTAGTGAGTTTGCCGACCACTGGGTTAGGGACAAGGCGGGAAGGGGGAGGGAAGAGAACTAAATCTTGGAGGACACCAACAGCAGTTTCTCTTATGACTGTAGACTTAAGAGTGTTGCCTTGTGGCTGTGTCTCAGTTTCCCCCGACACCAGTCATATCAGCGTCACACAGGATGGGGAGAGACTGTGTTTCCCCCCAAAGCCCCAGGAAGGGGAAGGTCTGATGGGAAAGGCTGTGCAGAAAACGGCCAGGAAGAAACTGGAGACTTGGGCGTGTAATGGTGTTTCCCCTCGGAATAAGAGGGGATGGATCATATGAAGGATTCCACGACCTGGAGGTTGTGGAGCTGAAGTTAAGCAACCAGTTGAAATACCCGAGTTGTCACCTCCCAGGAGATGCATACTGGTAGTGAAAAATACCGTGGTCACGCCACCCCCAAGCGCTGGGCTTGAGTCTTCCTTCTCCCCCCCGCCCCCCCTGCTGTGTGTGGTCTTGTAGGACCCTGGTCTCACATCCTTTTTGATACTGATGGTGCCACTGACTAGTCTACATTACATGGTTCAGTGAGTTTCAGATTCACTAAATGATGTGAAAGTGTATCACAGTCATAAAGATGAAATGTCTGGTGTTTTATCATGGTTGTGTTATACTATATTGGCTGACCTTATTGTGGGCTTCTTAGATGTTTTTCTCTTAAAGAAATAGGGAATTTTAACTTAAAAACACATTTTGTGTAAGAACATTGGAGTTGACTTTGGTAACTTAATGAACTTAAACACTTAAATTCTCTCATAGCCATTACATATTTCTTGATTCTTTAAGAACCTTTAATTGGTCCTAATGCTAACAGTTATGAAACCATTATGCTGTTCTAGCTCCGGAAGCAAAGGCTATAGCTAATTCATCATAATGATGAGGAATATTGTAGCATTTTCAAGCATTCTACTCTCAACACTTAGGAGGAAAAGAAATGTGAATCAAAGCAGATTTTAATTGGTCATATTTTACATGCCTTAAGAAGCTCTTATATGAACTATTGCACTTATTACTTTTATGTGAAATACAACTAACAAGCATATACACCATGCCAAAAAGTATTTTTGATGATTGTTCTTAGTTTCCCTGAGATTGTAGTCTTTTTTTTTAATCATTCTGACCAATTATTGGCATTATCTTCATACTTTAATCCCATTGTAAATATTGATATTTAAGAGGGTGTATTGCATCTATGTATGTTTTTGTGTGATTGTTCATGTATATCTTTATTTTCTAAAGTTTACATAAATGTAATTTATTAGTAGGGGCCCATGGCTAATAATGGCTTCTATCAGATGTCATCGCAGTCTGACTTTATAAAATTTGGTAGCAAAAATATATGGAAGAATTCTCATTTCTCCATTGCAGTTTGAAGAAAAAAAATGGTCTTTTTATAAAATAAGTCCTAAGTTTTGGGATGTTCTGCCATATTTTTTAAAAAATATATTTTTATTGACTTCAGAGAAGACAGGAGAGGAAGAAAAAGTGATAGAAATATCATTGATGAGAAAGAATCATTGATTGACTACCTCCTGCACGCCCCATACTTGGGATTGAGCCCATAACCTGGGCATGTGTCAAACCGTAGGTTGACACTCAACCACTGAACCACACTGGCTGGTTGTTCTGCTATCTTTAATCTCAGAGAGTTCACAAGAATAATTTAGTTGTCAGATATTTTTTTTCCTACACTTATCATAAAAACCTGTATGAAGTGGAAGTAACATTACTGAGTACCTACTACGTGCCAGGCAGTGTTGGACACTTATGTGCATGTGGTCATTAAAACCACCATAGAAGTAGTAGTCATTTAATCTTCACATTTTAGAAGAAGAAACTCCTGTAAAGTGCTGCTATCATTGAGCCCAGGTCTACCGCACTCTGAAAAGTTCCTATTTTCCCCACCACTTCTCATAGAGGCACAATCTCTCTTTTTCTAGTATTCCAGTAAAGCTCATTCCATGTTTTAGAATCAGTAAACTTACAGGAGCGTTGTCTCCGTTGTCTTTACTTTGTCTTACAAAGTTACGCGAGGTAGGAGGTAGGTAAACCCTCTGTCTGCCGCGAAGCCTGTGGCTTTTCCTCTCATCCTCAGAAGTTTTTAATTGCTCTTGGCACAGCTTGTGGTGAAGGAACACAGCTTGTGGGGGTGGAAAATGAAATGTTAACGAATAAAATTGTTAGCCAACTGAAAAGAGTTGCTTTAAACAAAGGGGGTGCAGCTTGCATGCATGTTTTATAATCTATCCTTAAAATGAAAACCAAAACCCTCTGGAGATGCCAAAACAACTGTCCAGATGTTACAATGGCCTCATTTGTTCTTGGTGGATGGAGCCCTGATGCTGTGGGTATTAGCTGGACAGGCAGAGGGGATGCAGGAGTGGCGTGTGGATCAGAGAGGTTCCATGGCTTGCCAAATGGAAACCTGGAGGTGGACTCCTGGCTGGAATTCTTGACTCATCGGTGGGAATAAATGCCACAGAGATGGAGTCAGTGCCTTCTTTCCCTGTACCTGCAAGTTCATAGAATGTGAACTGTAATGTGATGCCAGGAGCTGGTTAGGACAGCCCAGGACCTTCACTCAGGCTGCCATTTTGGAAATGTGGGTCTCTGGTCATAAGGGAAATAAGGGGAAAGTGAATTCATTCAGTAAACATGAATTGACCATTTTCTGTGCTTGGTAGAAAAACAGGTGTCTGGGGGAGCTCGGCAGATATAAGTCAGGGTGTCCTCTAAGTAAGAGGGACGCAGAGGATTGAAGCCATTGTGTGGCACTTAGTAGATGCTGTATAAGATGGACTGGCCAGAGAAGAAGGACCCCCGGAGTGCGCGAAGTCGGTCCTGAAATGGCAACAGCGAGACATATCAGTGTGGTGTATTGACACAATACATACCTAGCCCACTTATGGGCCATGCTCTGTTCACCGTGCTTTACATGCGGAAGCAACCTAGGGTCCGTCAGTGGATGAATGGGAAAAGAGGAGGTGGTGTAGAGGCAATGGAATATCATTTAGGTATATAAAAAAGAAGAAAACCTTACTGTTTCCAACCACATGGATGGACCTAAAGGTAATTACGCTAAGTGAAATAAGTCAGAGAAAGACAAATACTGTATCCTTTCTTTTATATATAAAATCAAAATAAAACAAATGATTAAACAGAACAAAATAGAAACTGGCCCATGGATATGAGAATAAGTTGATGGTTGCCAAAGTGGAAGGGGTGCTAGAGTTAACACCCAGGTGATGGTGGGCAGATCATGTGATCGCAAAGGTCAGTGGTAAGTTCAGAATAAAACCTGCCTTGCTGGATGTTGGTCCTATTTTGGGATAAAAAGCTCCTTAAGGACCACAGCTACTGTTGTCATTTAAAAAAAAAATCATCCTATCCTCTCACCCCTTACGTACCCATTTGGCAGGAGCTGGAGATTTTATCCACATTGATATTATGGATTTCGTCTTCTCCTATTCAATCCTTCCACCCTTGACTTCTTACGTAATTACTGCCATAATTTTATTTATCACCCTGACCCAGTCCAGCCCCTCTAATCCATCATCTATACTACACCTTGCCTGATCTTTCCAAAATAAACAAATTTAAACTTCCCCCTCAAGTCCTCCATTTGCTTACAGAATAAATACAAATTCCCTAGTTTTCCCCAAAGGTCCTCCAGGATCTGACCATCCACAGTCTCAGCTCACACACCCTACCCTCCACTGCAGAATTGGGACTCCTCTGAGTTCCATCTTGTCTTGACCCGCTAAATGCTACCAATCCCACTGCCTCAGTTTCCCTTATTTTCTCCCTTTCCTCTGCCTAGCTAGTGTCCACTCATCCTCAGTTTTGTGATCTTAGCACCCGACCCATAGTCGGCGCTCAGTGAACCAATGAATCGGCCCTTATCTGAAGTGGATACAGAGTGGCCAGCGTCTTTGCACCAGAGGCCCTCTCTGGTCTCCAGCCGCTTGGAAGGTTGGCAGGGCCGGAAGCAGATTGGGAGACTCCGGTTGGTAGCTCAGTACCTGGATTCTGCAGTTGGACACTCTGGGTGAAGAGAAAGGATGGCACTGTTGCCACATTCTGACTGCTTTCTCGGCAGCCAGAAAACCTATTTGGGATGGATCTGAATTCAAGTATTGTATATACAGCAGCTGTCCCATTACGAACTTACCTAGAATTGCCAATTGGCTTTTTAGAATTTAAACATAGTTATCCCTACATATTCTCTGCAAAAGCAGCAGTTCTCCGCCCGCCCAAGCAACAGCCAGCTAAGGGTGGTTGTCGGTGGTTACCAGGTGCGAAACCTCCATCAGCTGGAAAGCAGCAAAGCCAGGCCTGCTCTGCACAGAGGCTGTGGGACCTTACAGTGTTGTGATCGGAATCACCCCTGAGCACCGGCATCTGCCAGCTCTCGGGGAAGGTCCTGAGGCCCTCATCTAGTCTCAGACGCCGTCTGTTAGACACTTAACGCCTCCCATCTCTACATTATGGAAAGCAGAAGAAGCATTAAAAAAAAAATCATTCAATTACATGTATGCTCTAAGCAACGAGACATCTAAGCCTTTCTAAAACTTCATGGAAAGTGGAGATTACTCACTGTGCTCCCTTCGGAGGCAAAGCAGCCAAAGAGGTGTGCGAATTGGCATCTTTTCGGCAGGTGTGCCTGGAACAGAATCTCAGCACCCGCCGGCTCTGTATCTTGTAAATGCAGACCCGTATTCAAGAACAAGGCTTTGTTCTCTGCAATTAGGTTGCTCTCTCTTTATGTATGTTTTAATAAGCCTTTCACTGAGGTATAACACAGTCAGAAAATAACACAAATCGTAAGCGTACAGCTTGCATTTGCAAGTTGCCCTCTTACTGTGTTAATATGGAATACATTAATAATTTAGGATTTGGTGCTACCAACTATTTCTCATTTAATTAAGTGAAGGAGTTGGGGAGGATGGAGAGAGGAGTGACGTTCTGAATGCCATTCTCTTGACACAGATGTTTTAATAACCTTCCCCTGACTCACGTGTTCATGGAGGCAAAGTTCAGTTTTCCTGGTGGTAATATCTGAGCCACTCAGAGCCTGTGATCTTGTTATTGTTAGTCCTCACCTGACAATATTTTTTCCCATCATTTTATTTATTTAATTTATTTTTTAAAATATATTTTATTGATTTTTTGCAGAGAGGAAGAGAGAAGGATAGAGAGAAACATCGATGAGAGTGAATCATCGATCAGCTACCTCCTGCACATCCCCTACTGGGGATGTGCCCGAAACCAAGGTACATGCCCTTGACCGGAATTGAACCTGGGACCTTTCAGTCCGCAGGCCGACGCTTTATCCACTGAGCCAAACCAGTTTTGGCTCCCATCAATTTTTTTTAGAGAGAGTGGAAGGGAGGGGAGAGACAGAGAGAGAAACATGGATCTGAGAGAGACATATTAATTGGTTGCCTCCCACCCGGTGCCCTTGTAGGGACTGGGAATCAAGCCTGCAACTCGGGTACATGCCCTTAACCAGAATCAAACCCAAGACCCTTCAGTCTGCGGCTGATGCTCTAACTGCTAAGCAAAACAGGCTAGGGCAGTGGTCGGCAAACTGCAGCTCACAAGCCATGGCTTGCCGCTCTGTAAACTAATGAGTTTGCTGACCATTGACCTAGACTCTCGATTCTAATAATTATAGAGTGTTGTTGTTCCTTGTGATTAAGCCCCTATCCCAGTGGTCGGCAAACTCATTAGTCAACAGAGCACAGATACAGGTGAAATCATGCATTATGTAGCTTTTGCAGACTGACTTCTCTGTTCAGTAACATGCATTTAAGGTTCCTCCATGTCTTTTGGCGGCTTGATAGCTCATTTCATTTTACCCTAGAATAATATTACTCTGTACCACAGTTTAATGATTCATTCACAAGTCTTGCTCTTTTATGTTTAAACAAAGGATAGAACATTTCAGACATAGTAGGTGCTTGACACATAGTTATTATAAAGACCTAGTTAGGTTGGATCCTTAATTTTTCTGGCGGATGTATAGCACTAAGGGAGAGTGATGGAAAGGCAGTTTTGTTGTTGGGCATTGATGTTGACTAATGTGAGGTGTTGTTGAAGGAGAGAGCATTTAGCCTGACCAGCCTGGCTAAGTGGTTGAGCAATGACCTATGAACCAATAGGAGGTCATGGTTCAATTCCTGGTCTGGGCTGGACCCCATTGTGAGGCATGCAGGAGGCAGCTAGTTGACGTTGTTTCTTTCTCATTGATGTTTCTCTCTCTCTCCCTCTCTCTTCCTCTCTCTCTAAAATCAATAAAAACATTTAAAAAAATATATTTAACCCTGCCATGGCTTTGCCCAGCATCAGTGGATGGCTCTGATCTTGGCTGCCAACAGCAGTTTAAAAATTCTCGCTACAATTTCCCTAACACAGTAGCCACCAGCCACATGAAGCTATTCGAATTAAAAATTGATTAAAAGTAAGTAATATTAAAAAAAAAAATCAGCACACCGGTTGCATGAGCCCACTTTAACTGCTCCATAGCCGGAATGTGGCCAGTGGCTACCATTTTGGACAAGGCACGTATGAAACCTTTCTGTTGTCACAGTAAATTTTATCGGACAGCCTTGAGCCATTCACACAGAAAGGGTGGAATTGGAATTAGTCGACCAGGCTGATTTCGGCTTCAGTGCTTAACTGCTTTGTGCTGTGACAGTTCCACAATGGCAGAGAGGAAGGCCAGAGATTTGTTTGCTGGAGGAAAGTTGCTTAAAATAACTTCCTGGGGATAAAAAGGTTGCCCGGGCCAGTGGAGCTGTGAAATCTTCCTGTGTGACCGCCCCGGGAGGCAGGGCTTGACAAAGGCTCAGGCCCTTGACCAGCCAGTGTGAAGGAGTTTTACAGAACCCTCCGCTCCCGCTTGTTTAGTTTGGTGAAAAAGCAGAGGCTTTCTCTAATTTGAGGGGTTGGGGTGGGTGTGGGGAGGGAGTGAGACTTCTCAGCTAATAAGACGGCAGATTGTATACCCATCCCTTCAGTCAACTCCGAGGTCACAGGAGGCCAGGAATGTGACACCCGAATGATCACCTGATATTTGCCTTGAAATTGAAATTACTTTTACTCAGGGGACAAAGCAAATGGCAAGGGTTTTGGGGGTGTTATTTTGTTTTGTTTTGTTTTTTTTGTTTGTTTGTTTGCCAGTTCTTTGGATTTGATCAGATCTAATTTCCTTCGTAAGTGCCACGCTGACACAAAGCATTATGGGTTGTCAATCTACTTAGATTTCAGGTCTGCATGCATTTTGTGTATGGCATTTTCATAAAGTCTTTGGCATGTTTTTCTCCAAACAGAAGTGTGGATAGCAGGCATGGCATTAAAGTGTGCTTTTTTCCTTAATGCCTAACCTGAAAATTGGCTCTTGATGCTGGTGAGGGTTTTTGATGGAACTTTTAAATAAAGATGCCAGATTGCGCTGCATGCACATGGTAGCTTTAAGCATCGACTTTTCAGCCTTTGAAATGCTTGAGTTTCTAAGAGGCCTCATGTGGGAAGGCGGGCTTGACAGGGTGATATATCTACTCGAATTCCTGTGAAAAGACTTAAAACATTGTGGTGTTTGGACATTCGGTCAGGATGTGACCACTTGGCATCATGGCTGTCTTATAAACACAGGCTTGGAATTGATCGTTTTCTCTAAGAATAGGCGCAGAGAAAATGGCATATTATCTTGCAAATGAAGGATGGGACATGCCAGATCTCCAATGAAGACAGATTTCCCTCTAGTCTTTCAGCCAGTGTGTCACCTGCAAAACAACCCTTACAAGAGTTGCCGAGGTTTAATCAGCATTTAATAATTATTGCATGCGTTCGACCGACTTTTCAAAGCAAATATGCCCTTTGAATGCGAGGCAGGTTACCAGATGGATTTCTTATATCTGGTTTTCATTTAATTTTGAAAGCGTATTTTAACTTTAGGTACTGTTTCATGTTCGCGAAGCCTAGAGGAATTGATTACGGTTCCTTAGCCTGGGATTCTCCTTCTGAAAAGCCGTGGATGGGGAAAAGAATCGATATTAGTGATTTCCCAGCGGCAGCTTTTTCCAGAGCCCCCAGCACGATGGATCACAGCCGCTTTTGTGAAGGGTTTTGAAAGAATAATCTGTATTAAAGACATTCTTCTCTGCTATGCGCGTCAGCAGTCCCCAGTGTGTTTTTAGCAGGGGGCTGTGCTGCATGGTGGCTGCTGGGAGGGATTGGGGCTGCCCTGTGGGCCGGGGCAGTGGGGCAGAGGAGCGGCGATTCGGTGAGGGGCTGTTGGCTTGCATGCCAGAGGCACCTGCCGTCATTCAGCCTTCAACGCAGGAGGGGCAAGAAGCAAGTTGTTTTATTTTTTTGTTTTATTTTTTAAATATATTGATTTTTTTTTTTTTTTTTTTTTTTGCAGAGAGAGGGATAGAGAGTTAGAAACATCATGAGAGAGAATCATCGATCAGCTGCCTCTTGCACACCCCCTACTGGGGATGTGCCCGCAACCAAGGTACATGCCCTTGACCGGAATCGAACCTGGGACCTTTTGGTCCACAGGCCGACGCTCTATCCGCTGAGCAAACCGATTTTGGCGCAGATTGTTTTAATACAATCAGTGTACAAGGTTTAGCAGCAGGAAGAGCGAGTCGGAAGTAGTACGGTCTTTGTTCCGAGCCTTGGCTGTGGGCAGGGGTGTTCAGTCCAAGTGAGGAGCAGTGGAAGCTGATGGCTCCATGTGGGTTTGCACAGCCAGTAACATATGGATTGTTGGTGGGGGGACCTACGGCCCGGACCTACGGCCCCAGAACCGTGCGGCGAGGACGACGCATCTTCGTGGGCATCTCACACGGGGGCCCGTGGCCAGGCTGTCCCGAGGCCGCACGCTGATCTTGTACCAGTTAAACCGCAGACCCGGCTCCGTGGGCCGAGGCCCCGTCGGGGGCGGCGGGGTGCCTGCGGCGGTGAGCTCTATCGGAAGCAGGTCCCGTCTTGAAGAGTAAGCGACAGGACCCGAGGGAGAGGCTGTGAGTGTGGGCCGGGCTCCCCCGGCGGCGCTCCATTCTCCGGGAAATGAAGATGTAGCAGGTGCCCAGGGCTTCCCGCCCCCAAAAGGAGGGCTTTCTGACCTCGGTTGCTTCATGGGAGGCGTTTGCAGGAATACGGTGGCCCATTCGTTTGCAAGGGATGGAAGACCTTGGGGATGTGGAAACTCTTAGGAGACAGAGTGTTCAGTTTATCGTCATCGTTTTCAATGTGGTGTCCTTGATGCGAAACCACCACAGAAGCCTTTCGGGCGGCTTGTTTCGGAACTGGGGGAGTCGCCCTGGCCCCGTCAGGGGAGCACATCTCAGGTTCCCCACCCTGGTTGGGCCTGTGCTGGAGGCAGCCAGGTGATGTGGATCTCTCACATCGATGCTTCTCTCCCTCTTTCTCTTCTCTCCCTCTCCCCCTCTTTCCACTCTCTCTAAAATCAATGGAAGAAAATATCCTGCAGTGAGGATTAACCAAAAAACAAACAAACAAACAAAAACAAACGTAACTGGGTGAATCAGCCGGCAAGCTGCTTTTATTACTAGACTCACGTGGAGGGGGAAAAAATTACTTCAAACGGTCAGGTTTTTGACTCCTAACTATTTGCTTTTCTTTATTATGTCTCTCATATTTTTGGAAAACAAAATGCTATGTCTCTTACAAAATGGTACTTACGAATGTGTGTTTCAACTCAAGACTTAATTATCACTGGATTACCCCGAATCACCCCCTAATCTGGGGGCAAATGATAATAATAATAATAATAATACCCTCTTTGAAAATGTGTTCTCTAAAGTGATTTTTAAATATTATTTTTTTCATTGAGCGTGTTAGCTTACCGTCT
Source organism: Pipistrellus kuhlii (assembly GCF_014108245.1). Classification (NCBI taxonomy): domain Eukaryota; kingdom Metazoa; phylum Chordata; class Mammalia; order Chiroptera; family Vespertilionidae; genus Pipistrellus; species Pipistrellus kuhlii. Next base: position 7,801,958 of record NW_023425449.1, read on the forward strand.
CACATAGTTTTCTCCTCCTCCTCCTCCTCCTCCTCCTCCTCCTCCTCCTCCTCCTCCTCCACATCGGATCCTAAGCATCAGAGTACAGGGTGGCATCCGCAGGCTGTCTTCCTGTGGAGAGTCTGATGGAGGTAGACCAGAAAGACAGAAGGCAGCGCGGAGATGGGTTATAGGTTACATTTGGGAAGGCTCTGGCTCCATGTCAGTTTGCACAGCCAGGAACGTATGTAGTGTTGGGGGGGAGGGGAAGTATGACTGTCCACCGGCCTCTTTTCCTCTTCATTTAGCAGGACCATCCATGTGGTCTTCAGATAAATCACTCGGCCACCAACGGAAGCGCTTTCGAAAACTCCTTTGTCCAGGGATGGTGGCACAGGTCCCGGGACTGTGTACACGCTCCCTGTGGAGCGCGCCCTTCTGTCTGGGAGCTCTGTTCCTGCCTCGGGGTCACACTGCAGCCTGGGGGAGGCCCCATCTCCCGGGGAGGGTCACGCGGTGTCTGTGATGGATTTCCTAATGGACCCTGACCACCTTTCAATCCCTTCCTGGTTCCTCATCCTGGAAGCCGCTTCTTTTAAAAGCAGCTTGGCCCTCATTGTTTATTTTACTTGGTTAAAAAAAAAAAAAAAGTTTGGTCAAGAACAGTTCCTTTTATAATACAGCGACAAGGAATCCAGGGCCTGGGGCTGTGAGTCTTGGGCAGAATCAGGGTGTTTTTTCCGGGAGATCTCAGGAATATGGCTAATCTCCTGGGCACCCCCTGCAGCCTCACCGTGACTTCGCTTTGAGTATGAACGGTTCAGAACAGCTGGACTCCAGTTTTGAAATGAGGGGGGTCTCGTCACCTTTGGATCGATCCCCGTGTGCTTGGCTTTGCTTCTTCCCAGGAAAGGGGAAGCCAGCCGCATAGGGCAGCTTCTTTGAGAAAGCGCCATGAGCTCAGGCAGGCAGGGTGCTGACCCAAGGTTTTCTGGACTCAGCCACAGGAGGGACAGGACGAGAGGCTGAGTGCAGCGGGAGGGCCCTGAACACCCCAGGGCAGCGAGAGACATCTGGGGGGCTTGCTGGCAGGGGACTGTGCTGGACAGGACCTGCTCTGAGAAACTGGAGACCTCACTTGGACATGGAGTGGCTTCCTTGCCTTACCCAGCGCAGTGCAGGAGGGAAGAGCAGGTGATGAGGTGGGTCACTAGCTAGATTCGGGACATTTTAGAAGGGGACTCTTGTGGCTGAATATCCATCTGACCGGACCATCATCTTTGTGACTTCAGAGTGGCACTTTTCCCACAAGGTGAAGAGTTTTTCATGCTGTCACTCACACACCTATAGCATGCTATTGGTAGGTTTTAAAAAATCGAATGCACTTCATCTGTGTTGGAATGTATTAACTGTTAAATAATTTATAATTTAGTTTTTAGAAGTCTATTTGTACTGTTTGGAAACTCTGCTTGGTCATTGGTGACCAGGACTCATTGGTCTTGTGCTTGCTGTACATTTAGCACTGTGTGTGTGTGTGTGTGTGTGTGTGTGTGTGTGTTGATGTAATAGTAATATCAATCAGGAAAGAAAGCATTCACAAGCCCACCTCACTCTTATTCTTTTGTTTTTCACTCCCATTTCAGCGCTTGGTCAAATGGATATGAAATTTCAATAGAGTTTTAATATTAGAAAATATTAAGACAGCATACGCTTTTTAAATTGAATGTGTAGTCTGAACGTTCTTCGCTGCTGTTCTATGGTATGTGATTTTTAGTGCTATGAGAGAATTCGTGGCATATATAATTCACCTAGCTCCCCCGCTGTAGATGGCCTTTCGTTGCCTCGGTAGTCTTTCTTTTCTTTTTAAAAAATTCACCTTTATTGTTGCAAATATTACAAATGCTTCCTTATTTCCCCCATGGACACACACACACACACACACACACACACACACCGGCAGCTTTTACCATACTACTGTCTATGCCCATGGGTTATGCATATTTTTTGACATGCTCAGTGATTTCCTTTAACACAGTAATAAACACCCCAACATTTCTTGTTTTTAGAGGATTTTCTTAGGGTAATTCCTGAGAGCTGAACCATCTGGTCAGAAGGTCTAAAAGATTTTAGATTTCCTTAAAACACCTGAGCAGAGTGCTTCCCAAGGGGCTTGTGCCCGTTTCTGGCAGGTGACACCTCTCCCGTAGTCTTTCCTGGACCGTCAGGAGGTGTCCACGTTCCTGCTAACACTCAGCCTCGGCGCTGGCCTCCACCTGCAGCACGGGCTCCTGTGGGAATCCCATTGTCAAGTGCTGTGGGGCACAGGGTCCTTCTCTGCAGGGCCTGGAGCCTGGGAGGGCAAGGCCTGCCCATTTTCCTGTCCCGGAGGCTCCCTGGGGCGTCTGTCAGCCCCCATGTTGGGTGGGGACTCTAGGTGGCCGTGCCTTGGGGCCCTAACATTCCAGCAGCTGGAAACCCCTTGGAGTGAATTATTAAATCTAAACCAGAGTTCCAGGGCTTCCCGCACTTGCCTTGGAGTCTGTTCCATGATGGTAGTTGTTACAAAACACTTCTGAATTAGAAATAAATTCCAAATCTTTTCTTCTCCCCCCTCCCCCCTCCTCCTCCTGCCAAACAGCACCAGGAAACAGAATCTCGTTATTTCAGCCCGAATATATTAATACTGACCCTCTCCGGCACTGGGGACTTTTCAGGTTAGACTCACACGGCTTCTATTTTTACTCCAGTCTAAACTGTGGTCCTATGGATAGCAAAATAAATACTGGACTGTTCTGGCCTGAGTGGCAGAGAAGCAGCGTGGCTTATAATAACACGGCTACAAACTTCTTCCCTCTGTTTGATATTCCAAAAAAGGAAGAAAGCAGGGCTGGGAGCACATCTGTAAGTAATGAACGTTTTCCTTTTGTGTGTCATGCATATTCAACATAATCCCACTCGAAGTCCCAGGCGTGGCTTTCATATATGTTGCTTTCAGAGAACCCTGTTTTTGTTGCCAACGAATTTAATTCAAGACAAAGGTCGCTTCCCTTCGCTTCCCTGGATCAGGAGTACAAACACCCCCCCTCTCCCCCCAGTTGACTTTCTTCTTGCAGAGGAAGAAGTCTGGCTTTTGTTTGGTATTAGCAATACACCAGTTTCATCAGGAGTATTTTTTTTTAAAACTTATTAATTGAATTTTATCATTCAAACTAGAGCCCTGGTGCCACGGATTCATGCGCCGGTGGGGTCCCTTGGCCTGGCCTGCGCCCACTCAGAATCTGGGACCTCTTGGGGGATGAAGGATATTAAATGGATAGTCTGGCTCTGGAAGGGGGAGGGAGGGTGACTTTCCATCGCTAGTGTTTGAAAGTGCTGAATCAAGCAGACTGCAGCATGATTATTTACGCTTCTTCTCAGGGCCTTTTTACGATTATATGCAAATCACAAGCAAAGTGGGGTGGGGACAGGCCCAGCGTGGCCAACACTTTCATTGAGTTCACATGTCGGAGTTCCTCTGGGCTGGAATCCCCGCTCCCTGCCTGAGCTGGAGGTCTTCAGGAAAGCCTCAGTAAGCCTCCGTTCCTCGGTCTGTGGTAGAGATTGTAGAGGCGGCAAAGTGTGTCCGGGTTTGTGAACACACAGCTCAGAATGCCTGGCACCTATGGGACATTTAAGGGTTAGCTGGAGCTAATCCTTTGCTCGCCAGGCCGGATGGCTCTAATGTCTTCACGTTCTGGGTCATCACAAGGCAACAGAAAGAGCCCAGAGTAAGGTCACCAAAGTTTTGGCCTTCCTTTTGGCCACTAACTTGATTGGATAATTTTTTTTTTTAAATTTTTTTTTTAGCTAATTTGCCACTATTATGTTCTGTTTCTTTTAACTTCAGGGGGGAAAAATGATGCCTGTAATTTCTTTGTCAAACTCTAATATTATAGGCTCCTTTGGGTTAGACCCGTGGTAGGCAAACTGTGTTCTTTGGCCCCTGGAGTGCGGCTCTTCCACAAAATACAACAGCCTGGGTGAGTCTATGTTGAAGAAGTGGCGTTAGAAGAAGTTGAAGTTTAAACAATGTGGCTCTCCAAAGAAATGTCAATCGTTGTCCTGTTGGTAGTATTTGGCTCTGTGGACGGATGAGTTTGCCGACGCTGGGTTATACTCTAGAGGCCAGAATTGGCAAGTTCATCTAAAGGGCAAAGCACATGATCTCTGAGCCACTGTGTGGGAGAAATTGCTTCATTTAATATGTGTGTCTGCTCGTAATAAAATAGTTTACTGGGTCACCTCCGGAAAGATAAGCCAGAGTTACAGTCGGCGTGGCACTTGGTAATCACCATAAACTTTAGGACGGAATCAACATCAGGACTGGATGTGCCTTTATCCTAAGACTAAGAGGCATCATCTGCTTTCTGTGATGTGGAACGGAATGTGATGGCAGGCAGCGTGGATATTCTACTGTTGTGTCCACATAACTTCCTGAAGGTTGGGTCCAGGGGTGGGTGGGCGGGTGGTGTTCGCGACTGTCTGACTTTGTGACTAACCTACGTTTAAACCGTGAAGTGACGTAACACCTACTGCATGGAGCTTTAATGATCTTACAGGTTCCACTAGTTTAGGGCATCAGAGGGCATTCATGTAGTGCCGTGGTCGGCAAACTCATTAGTTCGTTACTTAAAAAAGAAAAAAAAAGAAAAAAGAAATGGTCAGTCTCAGATTAAACCACCTCGCTGCGGTGGAATCCTCCGGTAGGGCGACTGCTCCGCCCTTGGCGGCCACGGCTCTGCGCCTTCCCTCCCGGGTCCTTGCATCAGGTGGCTCTCTCTCATCCAGCCAGTGGGTGTTCGGAGTGTGTGTGAGTGTGTGTGTGTGGGTGTGTAGGGGTGGGGAGTGGCTGGGTGTGAAAGCAGTTGTCTGGAGTCACCCCTCTTGGTGGCTCTCTCAGAGATGCACACGTCTTGGCCTAAGGGAATGTCGGTGCCCAACCCATGTCCCCCTCCAGGCATGCTAAGGGCACAGTGTGGCTGCTTCGCACAAAGGAATCTGTCCCATTCGGAAAGGTATTTTCTGTTTCAAGGAAAGACCCTGGAGATGCTGTTGGAGGGGTATCTGCTACGGAGCGAGAAGGGCCTGCTTACGGTGACACTGGACTCCCTGGAAGGAATGGGGTGATTCCTCGGTGCGCCCGGCACCGGAGCGGGCGATGGCTGTTGGTTTGATGTGAGATGGTTTGTTTGCCACATGGGACGGAGGAGGGACCAGCACTTTTGGCTCCATGCAAGCGCATCACCCATCCTGGCCCTGCGGACCCCTAGTAGCTGAGGGCAAGTCAGCTTCTCCGGACACCCCCTGCCCTGACAGCTCCTGGCAGGAGCCGGTGGGCATGGGGCAGTGGCTGCTCGTCCGGCTCTGTGTGCAGTCGGGCTGGGAGCACTGTGGAGTGTCCAGAACTCTCTGGGAGATGCGCCTGCCCATCTGCTTTTTAGTCTGAAGGATGTTGTCAGTCCGGACAGCTGGGTCATCTAATGAAGAGAGATTTAATTTACACGCAGGGATCGAATATCTTCGCCTTTCCCACGCCACGTCACACTCCCCTGACAGAGCCAGGAGGAGAGGGCGAGGCATCCAGTGAGCTGCTGATAGGAAGACGGAGCCTTACACTTCACTTTTTTTTTTTTTTTTTTTTTTTTTTTTTTTTTTTTAAAGACTCTTCTAAAGTTACCTAACTGGATGCAGTGCAACACGTTCGGGGCAGATGATCGCCCAGGCTCAGACGTGAGAGATTTTTAACCATCAGGAGCCCGGAGCGTGTTAACTCTGAAACCCGAGACAAAGGCTGTTTCATTTTAGATCCTCGGTCGACAAATATTTATTAAGGAGCATCCACAGGCCACAGAGAATGGACTCAGCTGAGGGGTGAGAGAAATCCACACGTGACAGTTAAATAGCTGGTGACTATGTGTGTCTTAAATTGTCCATATGCTGCAAAATCCAAAATAGCCATTGATAACAAGGGGGCATAGAAGGACCGGAGTCGTCAGAGGCTGTTTGGGAGTAGACAGGCTTTGAGAAAGATGGAGAGGGCACAGGACAAAGGGTAATGCAGGCAGGGCTGAGAATTGCTTTTCGGTGTGAGCACACACGGCCCACACAGCATTAACTGAGCACCTGCTATCTGCCAGACCACGGAGACTGTGGGGCGTTGGGGTAGATTCATGACTAACCGAAGACAGTCCCTGCTGTCCAGGGAGCCGAGTGAGTGCCATAGGGGTCATTTAAGTAGATGGTAGAGCCGTGGGAGGCAGGGCTCCTGACACGATGGATGAGCTCTGGGAATCATGGCCTGGCATGGTGATAGCCTTGGGACCTGATCTGAGGCAGGATGGCCTCAGATCACAGCGTTAAGCTCTGACCATCGGAGCAGAAACATTCCAGCACGCTCCTGGCCCAGGCTGGTCATTCAATGCCCGGAGCCAGTCCGCTGGAAACCAACCCCTCAGGTTTCGGCTCAGAATGCGCCGGTGTGTGGTGGCTCAGATACACCGGTTCCCAGGCTTTCCCGTCAGTTGGCACTGAAATCGGGGAGTGGGGGGAGCAGGGGGGAAAGGGGGGGGGGTGTGGGCTCAGGTTTAAAATACTTGGGCGTCCCCAGCCAGCAGCTGAAACCTGAGAGAATAAAGTGGCAGTGTTGTAGAGGGCTGGGCCCGGCTGTCCGCCTGAGAAGGTTCCAGTCATAGAACAGAAAGTTTTATTTTATTTCCAGAGGAAATCTGATGAAAGCCAATGGACTGAAGGAAACTTTTTTTTTTTTTTTTAATCCTGTTGGGCACAGACGTTCTATTTGACTTTTAAAAATAGGGCACTAAAGAGCATGACCCTGCTTCCAAACACAAATATTGTTTCGAGGCCGAGTCTGCTTTCTTTGTCTGTGGGCTCTGAGGAGATACTGGTGGCAAAAGATCAGTTTACTAAAACCATTTGGGAAAAAAAAAAAGAAAAAAAAATTGTGTGTCTCCTCTGCCTTCCATGCCTGCACGTTCCTTTCATTGAAGAGCTGAAAGCGGTGGAACTGGTATATGTAGAAAGGGATCCGACGTAGCCGGCGTGCGATCCGCTGCTACCAAGAGGCAGAAACACAAAGAGAATGTGCAGGATGGGAACGGGGGGGAGGAGGACACATACGTGATACCTTCATCAATAAAGAAATTAAACACAAATGAAAAGAGTGTGCGCGTGTGGGGTATCTGCATTGGCTGTGAAGGCTCTGCTGAGCCAGCGAGCGGTGGGAGCGGGCCCGAGGCGGGCTTTCGCCCTTGGCCGTTGGGCGTCACGGGCCCTGCTCTTCGGACGGTGCCGTGCCTGGCCTCTGCCCGGACTTGGGCTGTGGCGGAAAGCTCTGGCCTGCCCGGGCCCCTGGGAGCACTTGGCTGTCGTGCTAATTTTGGTCAGAGCTCTGAGCATGGCCAGGCCGGCCGACGTCGGTGGGCCTTGATGGATCCCTGGGTGATGATTTAGCCTAAGCGCCTTCATCCCTTTGTAGGCATCCCCAAGAAAGTCTGGAGTGATTTCCGTGTTCTGCAGCTTTCTTGGTCAGGGTGCTGCGCAGTGACAGTGACCGAGGGAATGCCGGAGATGGCTTAAAACCAGCTCTGGGCCGCCCAAGCTCTGGTTAGCGGAATGCAACCAAATCCCACGCTGATTTGGTACTGCGGTCTCTGTGCCATCTTCGTTCTGTGGATTGGGCCACCTGGACCTCCCTAGGGGCTTTCGTCGGTGGCCAGGCCTTCATGTACATTCACAGGGAGTCCTGAGGAAGGGCAGGGCCAGAAGTGGGGGTTCAGGGGCACAGAGGAGAGGGAGGGGCGGTCACTGCATTGTAAACCTGAAGAGGACAGCACTAAGCACATCCCTCCTTTCCTCACCATCCTGAACCCCTGCCTTCTCTTTCCTTCCTCAGAGGGCAGAGCTGACGTCTGACAAGGACATATACCTGGACAACAGCTCCATTGAGTTCGCGTCCGGAGTGTATCCCATTGATGACGACGACTATGCTTCTGCATCAGGCTCCGGTAAGGCCCACCCTCGCCTCCGTTCTCCATGTTTGCACTTATACACACACATGCACACACACACTCACACACACACGCGCACACACACACACACACGCACACACAGGGAGTCAGGCGAGGTGCACAGGGGTACAGAGCACGCTCTTTGTGTCCAAGTGCCTGGGTGTGAGATCCAGCTCCCCGCCACCTCAGCTGTGAGGTCTCGGGGGTGTATTTACCTTGGCCGGACCTCAGTTTCCTCATGCAGAGAATGGGAGGCCCCTGCCACACAGGCATGCTGTGAGGACTATAAAGGGGTTGGCACATCTCGGAGCTCTTAAGTGTTTGCTGCTTGGCACGTGGTCCGTGTTCTGTCAATATTAGCTTTTCATTTTATTATTCGGATTTTGAGAGTGATGTCATGAAAACACAACTCCTTCAAAACAAATCCTTCAAACACTAGTTTTATAAAACTGCCAACGCTGGGTTGGAGATTATGGGTGACACCTAGGAGAGTTCTAATGAGTTTGCCGACCACTCCTAGTCCAGTGGTCGGCAAACTCATTAGTCCACAGAGCCAAATATCTACAGTAACAACGATTGACATTTCTTCTGAGAGCCACATTTTTTAAACTGAAACTCCTTCTAACACCACTTCTTCAAAATAGACTCACCCAGGTCATGGCATTTTGTGGAAGAGCCACACTCAGGAGGCCAAAGAGCCACATGTGGCTCACGAGCCACTGTTTGCCGACCATGGTCTTAGGGTATTGCTCAAAAGTATCGATAGAAGGGGGAATGTAGCAGGGATAGCCCCAGCTCCTTGGTGTATCAGTTATCCGTGGCCTCTGTGATGCTGTATAACACACCATCCCCAAACGCTGTGGATGAAAACATCAGTCACACATTTAGCTCCTCGTTCTGTGGGTTGGCAGTTTCCTGGGCTAAATGGGCTCCTGCACGCGCCCATGGTCAGCTGCAGTTGGGGAAGGCAGCTTTGCTGACCTTGGCTGGACTTGGTCAAATGTCTGGAGCAGCTGGGCAGACTTGGCTCTGGCCCACATGGCACATGGTCTCTCATCCTCTAGTAGGCCAGCCATTTGTTCACAGGGTGGAGGCAGGGATCCCCAGAGAGCAGAACGGTGCAAAGCCTCTTAAAGCCTCGGCTTAGAACTGGCACAGCATCCCTACCGCCTTTTACCGGTCAAAGCAAGGCTGGCCCATACGCCACCTCTTAACGAAAGAGCTACAGAGGGGCATTGCCGAGGACGTGAGAACGAGGAGGAATGAGCGACTCTGGCCATTTCCACAATCTTCGGTACACAGTACACGTTTCCCCTGGGCCAGGAAAGGTCCCCAAGAAGCTGAAAAGAGGAAGAGCTTGTGCATATACTTCATTAATGACCACGTTAGGGATCCGTGGTCAGCAACACCTCTAGGAAAGTTTTGTTCAGGACCTTTCTTACTTTAAACCTCCATTGTAAGTTCGACAGCTGGTAAAAGTTAGGCTGAACACAGTTGTCTGATAATCAGATTGGCCTGGTTTCAAAGCGACCCGGAATAAATCCAGACCCACTGTATCTGCGGTAGAGATCTCACTCCACAAGAGTGAGCGTTTTAAGTTAGCCAATGGCAAGTCTGACAAAGACAAGTGAGGTTGTGGCTGACCTAGTAACAATGAGCCTACAGTGCAATCCCAATGTAAAAATAGCCCCCGTTATTCTCGGGAGAGTGATATATATTGCACACACAGATTGAGTGTGAAAAGAGTGCTTCTCCGTAGCCCACAACCTCTATTAATATATTTTGCTCATGGCACCTCTTTTTCCTCTTTAGCACCTCCACAGTGCTTTCTGACTAACTGTCATCTTCAGAATGTCCCAGGAAATAATAAACGTGGATTTGGCACGTGGTCAGTGTTCTGTCAATATTAGCTTTTCATCTTATTCTTCAGGTTTTGAGAGTGATGTCAGGGAGGAAAGGAGAGGGAGAGAGAGGTAAAAACATCAGTAATGAGAGAGAAGCATTAATCGGCTGCCTCTTGCACATCCGACACTGGAGATTGAGCCCACAACAGGGACATGTGCCCTGACCGGGAATCGAACTGTGACCTCCTGGTTCATAGGTCAATGATCAATTTAGCCACTGAGCCACCCTGGTTGGACCCAGGATAATAGTTTAAAATGGGAGGAGGATGGGGTCACAGCCGGTGTGTGTATAGTAGACTGAAAGGGGGCTCTTAGGAGGAAGGCAGGGATGATGGTTCCTGGAAAGGTTACCATGGCTTGGATGAGTGGGGTTGCCCTGGGGCTGTGGAAAGGTGTTAGGATGGAGAGACAGAAGAAGGTGTAAGATCAGTAGAACTGGGCGATTGGCCTGATGGGGTGTGAGGAAGAGGAAGTCAGAGTTGTGGTTTATCGGAGTGGAGGTTCATTCATGGCAAGGTGTCACCAGGTTTGTGGGGCGAGAGGGGGGGAGGCGATGATTTCTCTTTCGCATATCTTAGAGGTGTGTCGTACAGTTGAGTCATCCAGTAAAATGTCAGGTAGGCGTGTGGATCTGTGCATCTGAATTTCAGAGAAGTGATAAAAGCTACTATAGAAACTTAGTCTTCTTTTATATTTGGTTGGTCTTTGAAGCCATGAGCAGGGATGAGAATAAAAAGTGCAGAGTAAGAAAACTAGGGCCACCAGCCTGCAAGGCTCAGTGGCTGAGCGTTGGCCTATGAACCAGGAGGTCATAGTTTGATTCCCAGTCGGGGCACACGCCTGGGTTGCAAGCTCCATCCCCAGTGTGGGGCATGCAAGGAGGCGGCCAATTAATGATTCTAACTCATCATTGATGTTTCTGTCTCTCTCTCCCTTTCCCTTCCTCCCTGAAATCAATATATAAATACATTAAAAAGCAGCCTAGGGCCGAATCCTAAGGAAGTGTTGATATTTTGTGTCCACGTAGAAGTGAATGAATCTGCAAAGGAGACAAGTAGCCGAGAGGCAAGGGAAATTCAAAAATCACAGAAGCCCAGAGATAAAGTTTCCAGAAGGAGATGATGGACGACCAGTGCGCAGTGGTGCTAGGAGATGCGATTAAATGAGAGCCACTGTGGAAAATGCCACTGGATGTGGAAACATGGCGGACGTTGGTGACCTTAGGCAAACAGGACCATCGTGTGTGTGATGACAGGAAACTTCTATGACTAGAGGGAGGGGAGAAGATGAGCCTGTGAGTAGCTACGGCACCAGTGGAAAAGTCTGGCCTAGCCGAGGGGACCCAGGTCAGCCATGGAGAGTTCTCCTTTTTTGGTTATTGTTTTAGAGGGGAAAGTAGAGCATGTGGAAGGGAAGACATCTCACTGAGCCGAACGATCAGCTGTTCCCAATAAAAGAAGGACTACTGGAGAATGTTCAGGATGGTGTTCTTTTTAAAATGTGCCAGGCTCCCCACAGGTCCGCTTTGAAATCATGTCTTCACCCGGTGCACGCTGCCGAGTTCTTGATGAGCAGTCATTTTTGTTGTTGTTTTTGTTTTAATCACTTTTAAAAATATATATATTTTATTGATTTTTTTACAGAGAAGAAGAGAGAGGGATAGAGAGTTAGAAACATCAATGAGAGAGAATCATCGATCAGCTGCCTCTTGCACACCCCCTACTGGGGATGTGCCCGCAACCAAGGTACATGCCCTTGACCGGAATCGAACCCGGGACCTTTCAGTTCGCAGGCGGACGCTCTATCCACTGAGCCAAACTGGTTTCGACAGTGATGAGCAGCCGTGTTGAAAGAACATGGCTCTGTTGGCGCCAGCCTTTGACAGTATCATCTGATACTGCGGAGACCTGGATCGTGATTCATGGCCTCAGCTCCTCTTTGCTTCTTCCCCCAGGAGCGGATGAGGATGTAGAGAGTCCTGAGCTGACAACATCTCGACCGCTTGCAAAAATCCCGTCCTCCAGTGCTGCTCCCAGAGTGGAAACCACGACGCTGAAGATGCAGAACAAGATACCTGCTCAGACGAAGGTGGGTTTTGTTCTGCACTGCGCTGCGCTGTCAGGTTCCTACGAACGCTCTTTCATTTCATGATGCAGACCAGTTCCTTTAAGGGGCGCCATTTTACAATAGGGGAGGACAAATGGTCTCTTGTTACACATTGTTGTAAATGGCTCTTACTTACTACCTTTTACTCACTGTGACTATTCTTTTTGTCTGTTAAGTAGACTTTGTTTTTATTTATTTATTTTAATTAAAAAAAAAAAAATTTATTGATTTTTTTTACAGAGAGGAAGAGAGAGGGATAGAGAGTTAGAAACATCAATGAGAGAGAAACTTCAGTGATGACAGAGAATCACTGATTGGCCGCCTCCTGCACGCCTCCTACTAGGGATAGTCCTGCAACCCAGGCATGCGCCCTGATGGGAATCAAGCTGTGACCTCCTGGTTCACAGGTCAATGCTCAACCGCTGAGCCACACCGCCTTGGCGACATAAATGTTTTTCAAAGGGTGGTCCTTTTAAAGGAACTCACAGGCAAATTAAGAAACAAAGTCATTTTTATTAATTTGTCTCAAGCCAAGACAATTTATTTTCATTCCATAAAGACTTTGTTCTGAGTTAAAACCATGGGAAATTTACATATGCTGAACTAGGTTATGGAGTAAAGGGACTCCAGATATTAATTGCAATAAGTTTTTTCTCAGTCTCCACCAGCTCATCATCAATGGTATATAAACTTGGACCTCTTTCAATGATAATAATGATCTTAGAACATCTCTATATATATTCCTTTTGATAGCTGACATAAGAAATGAGAGCAGAGCAAAGGGACTAGCTAAACAAAACTCTTAAGACTTGTGATTTTGGCTTTACTAATGTTACATTGCCATGAACTGGCAATGTGAGCTGGCCACCCACTACTAGATAAGCTTTTTATGTTGGAAAATGCATATTAGAGTCTGAAGAAAGCCTGGGTTTTAAATCCTGGATCTGGTCAAATTTCTGAGCTTCTCTGAGCCCATTTATCATGGATCATTGAGAAAGATTAAATGCAAGGGCCGGTTGCATGGCCCTTGAGTCCTGGTAAACATTCTATAAGTCTTAACTGAATTTGGTCAGAGCAGTGGAGACGAAGCCAATTTGCCAAATAAACATGTGTGACAACTGCAGTGGTAGACCTCGTAGACAGCCCAGGCAGTGTGCTGCTTACGGGATCTGATTAACATTACTTCTTCTTGGAGCTCACCCATGTGTTGGTGCCAAGCTTCGGTAGCAGGTAGGATGTGCAAGGCTGTGTGTCATGCAGGCAGTGACAGGCCTTTTCTGGAATAAGAAGCGCTTATTACACAGGTAATAACACAGGTGGGCTTCCTGCCCTTCCATTTTCCTACCCTTATTGAGGGCGTTTGTCCGTCCCCCTTGCCATACCCTCCCCCATCCTCCATCCTCTGTCCTCCCAGTGACTGTGGAGGGTGGTGAATGGCACAGCTGGAAGGGTGTCTACAGATGTGGAGTAGCCAGGTCAACCTTCTCCAGACTGGAGTGCTCTCTGTAGGACCAAGAAGGGTCAGTCGCTGATCGGCACCACAGGCCAGGTGATAGGAGAAGAAGGAGAAGCTCTGTGAGCAGTGAGGCACACACACCTAGCATGTGCTTGCCCGTGCATGGTAGCTGCTCCATAAATGTCTTACGTTGAATGAATGAAAGAAAGAAGGGGGAGGTGGGAAATGCAGGTGGTGGGATGGCGGAACACCCCGGAGCGCGTGTGGCACAGTTATCCATTGTGGCTCTTGAACGTGCATTTGGCTTTACCACGTTTCTATTTATTTGAACCACTTGTCACGGCTGACCATTTGGACTCACTAGTTTGAGGCTTTGGAATTGTGGAGTAAACAAGAGCCTGAGCGTGGTCTTCATTGGTAAAACAAACACACCAAACCTGAGGTCCAGAAAAGGGGTGCGACCTAGAGTCACACAGGAGCTACTTGCAGCACCCACGTCCCCTGAAGCTCTAGCTCAGGGCTCCTTGAGCTGCAAGAATGCATGAGTAGAGGTGAGGGTTATAGAGCAAGTCTGGGGGGTACTCCCCACAGAGAGGGGTCAGAAAGAACCCTTGGAGAGCACCTGGAGACAGTGCCTGATAGGAAGCTGTCGCACTACTAGGTGTGACAAATGGATGGAGTAAGCACTGCTACAATGCCCTGGGCTGAAGAGTCATCGGGAAAGATGGCCTGAGGTCAGAGGAGTGTGAGAAAGAAGAGATCTTTTGCAGGTCAACTAAAAAAACCTAACCATGTCATCAGGATTTGCTGGAAGCCAATTCTAGCATGTCAGCAAGGGCTGAATCATCTGGGATGGTTAAAGGCATTTCCCCAAATCTAAAAAGAATGATTGCTTGCTGCCAGACAGCTCAGAGCATCTTAATCTACATTTTATTGCCTCCTCCCCAATCTGACAATGGACTCTGTAGACTAACCCTGGCCTTTGATGTATATATCTCTACCTTGCCTTAGGACAAATTGTGTTAATAAAAAAGCAAGGGGTCCTGAGACAAGGAGAACTTGGTTTCTTCAGCCAAGCTCCTCTGCTCTCCCCCTCCTCCCGCCAAATGCCTTTCAAAATTATGTTTCGTCTCTGGACTCTTATTTAATTTATGCACAGCCCCTTCTCCAGATTGCTGAATCCTTCTAGATGCTGGATCAAGACCTCTGGCATTAAATGGCGCCCAACATCCAGCATTAAGGATTGTTGTGAATTCTCCATCTTGCCAATACACATGGTTTTCTGTTATAAACAAACCATGAACTAGATAAACAATTCAATAAAAAATGGACAAAAACACTTTTTGAAAGTGGACATACAGAAGGCTAAGGAGCATATGAAAAAATATTCAAAGTTACTTATCATCCAAGAGATGCAAATTAAAAGGAAAATGAGGTACCATCTATACTTGTCAGAATAGGTACCATTAACAAATGACAGGTGCTGGCAAGGATGCGGGGAAAAAAGGAACCCTCCTGTACTGCTGGTGGGGGTGCACATTGGTGGAAAACAGTACGGTGTTTACTCAAAAAACTAAAAAGGGAACTCCCATTTGACTCCACTTTTAGGAATGTACCCCAAAAAATCAGAAATACCACTCAGAAATAATGTATGCACCCCTATGTTCATAGCAGTGTAATTTACAATAGCTAAGACTTGAAAACTACCTAAGTGCCCATCAGCAGATGAGTGAATTAAAAACTGTGGCACAAATACACAATGGAATACTATGCTGCTGTAAAAAAAAGAACTCTTACCATTTGCAACAGCATGGATGAACCTGGAGAGCTTTGTGCTAAGCGAAATAAGCAAGTTGGAGAAAATAATTATCACGTGACCTCACTCATTTGTGAAATATAATGAACAATATAAACTGATAAATACAAAAATAGATCCAAAGACAGAGAAGCATCGAACGGACCGTCGAAATCACAGAGGGAAGACCTGGGAGGGTGAGCGGGTGGTAAGAGATCAACTAAAGGACTTGTATGATGCATATGAGCATAACCAGTGGACACAGACTGTAGCGGGTGAGGGCTTGTGCTGGGGAGAGGGAGTGGGCTGGGAGAGAATGGGGGGGAAAAGGAGACTCGTGTAATACTTTTAACAATAAAGAATTTGAAAACAAACCAAAAAGCCCTATAAACTACATGGGTTTATGATAGAACTCCCCCGTTTGGTAAAAACATCACACAGAGTGATTATCCCAATTATTTCCTGAACTCCTTGGGGAAAAATAAAAAAGCGACTTTGACATAGACTCACTTTCCTTTTTAACACATTAACAAATCTGTACGCCCTTCCCCTTTCCCCATACCAGTCACCTGAAGACGTCGTTGAGGAGAAAGAAGTTCACCACCCTGACTCAGAAAGGAAAAGGGACCCAGACGAAGAGGAGACAAATGTGTTCACTGAGAAGCACCCGGACAATCTGTTTAAAAGGACAGAAGTCCTGGCAGGTAAGTCGCCTGGCAGGGGTCAGAGGGGAGGGTCTCTGTTTGTCTAAGTGAGGTTCAGGGGTGAAGGCAAAGTCTGCAGAATGTCATCTTTCTAAGGAGCGCAGCCTGGGAGAGGGGGTGGGGAGGGGAGCGTGTCTCATTCCAGAATGAGAGGCAAGAGCTAGGCAAACTTCCTTGTTTTCTGCCCATGGGGGGTTGGGACAGAAGAGGAAAGTGAAGGTGTAGATTGTTCCAGAACAACTGGGCGTGGGGGAGGGGAGGATGGAAAGATCCATCCGTCCATCCTGATCCAAGGCATTCTCAACGTGAATGAAAGAGAAGCAAAACTTCTAGGTGGAGAAGGCAATGGACACAAGGAACACTCAAGGCATCACGGGTGTTGCTCTCATTGTGATGTTTCTGATGAAAGCATGAACATTTGAGTTTAAAGGGGAAGATGGGCAAGATTTAAGAACACGATATCCTTGAAAGGATAGCCCCAAATTCAAGTCTAGAAAAAAAAAAAATTGCAAGCTTCCCCCCACCCCCTCCTCTTATAAAACTTAAGTAAATCATATCATGTTTTGTTTCATGGGAAAACCAGTTAGATGAAACTGTGAAAGGTGAGAACTGAAAAGATGAAAGAATCTTAAAGGATGGAATTAGTTGAGCCTCACAGCTAGATGTATCTTAATGAGGCTTCTGGGTGATAGTATTCATACAAATCAAAGACAGGATTGTACCTTCCGAAGGAATGTCAGATTAGCACACATGCCTGGTTGCTTCCTTGAATCCAGGTGTTTATTTTTGTTGTTTTATTTTTATTTTATTTTATTGATTTTTTTACAGAGAGGAAGGGAGAGGGATAGAAAGTTAGAAACATCGATGAGAGAGAATCATCGATCAACTGCCTCTTGCACACCTCCTACTGGGGATGTGCCCGCAACCCAGGAACATGCCCTTGACCAGAATCGAACTTGGGACCTTTCAGTCCACAGGCTGACACACTATCCACTGAGCCAAACCGGTTTCGGCTGAATCCAGGTTTTAACATTTGGGGTGGGGGGTGGGGGGGTGGGGGGGGTTCCAATTAAGCCTTTCATGAAAGTGTTGTGAAGTAGGTGGGGGTGACAAAGCCACTTCTGCAGCCCCCAAACCTTCTGAGAGCAGCCTCCCTCTCGGTGTGTTTCAGCCGTCATCGCTGGTGGAGTGATCGGCTTCCTCTTCGCCATCTTCCTCATCCTGCTGCTGGTGTACCGCATGAGAAAGAAGGATGAGGGGAGCTATGACCTTGGAGAACGCAAACCATCCAGCGCAGCATACCAGAAGGCACCCACTAAGGAGTTTTATGCGTGAGACTCCCAGAGAGTGTCTCTATTTATGAGATCACGGAACTTTAAACAAATAAAGCTTTTGCATAGAATAATGAAGATCTTTGGGTTTTTTTGTTTTGTTTTTGTTTTGTTTTGTTTTTCATTAAAGAGCCATTTTGGCACTTTAGTGATAAAACCCCATTGTATTTAAAAAAAAACAACAACAAAACTTTACATGTATTTCTTTAGAACAACCTAAAATAATTAAAACGTAACATCTGCAGTGTTCTGTGAGTAGCAGTGGCAAAATATTGTTATGAAAATTCTCCATGTTCATGGGATCGGTCTAAACTTGGATGCGCCAATGATTGTTTTTTACGCTGTTTAATTTGCGTCAGCATGTCTCCCACGGACCTAGCCACGTGGGTCTTACTTTGTTAATTTATCTGTTGTTCCCTTCTCCTCCTCTGCTCTCCCCTCGTGTCCCGTGACAAAACAAAACAAGACTCTAGCCTTTTGTAGCTGTTACAGTGCAATTTGTCTTTGGATAATTTTAGGTAATGGTAAGGGAGTGTATATGTGATTTTCAAACATGTAAACTTTAACCTTTTTTTTTTTTTTAAGTGTCAGACTATCCATTTTACACTTTGTTTTTCATGACCTGTAGCTTCAGGCAGATTTGCAAGAGCAAAGTAATGTGTAAAATTGGATTATTACCAGAAAACGGTTGTGTCATCTCTAATCAGATCTTCCTTTGGGAGGATTTGATGTTGAGTGACAGACAAGCCTCAGCAAACCCAAAGATGCTAACAGTATTTTGAGAAGTTGCTGCAGATTCCTTCGGCCACTGTATTTGTTAATTTCTTGCCATTTGAAGGTACGAGTAGGAGTTTGAGGAAAAGTCTGTTTTTGTTCTTAAAAATGCATTTAAGTTGTAAGCGTCTTTTTAAGCCTTTGAAGTGCCTATGATTCTATGTAACTTGTCACAGACTGGTGTTAATGAGTATATATAACAGTTAAAAAAAAAAAGTTGGTATTTTATAAGCACAGACAATTCTAATGGTAACTTTTTTTGTAGACTGATGAATAGACCTAAATTGTAATTTGGGAACATGAAAACTACTGAATAAATCATGTGGCCTCATCATGGAAAATGTCACTGTTATAAATTTTGCACATTTCGATCCAGTGGGCGTCTTCCCTTGGCGAAGGACGGCCCGCCCTCAGGGATGGTGCGGGTTTGACTTCTGAGCGGTCCACAGCGTCCGCGTCCCAACACGAGAGCCCCTTGTTGGCCGGAGGAAAGCTGAATGTGTCATCCTGTGTGCAATGGGGCGTGGCTATTAGAAGACTGCCAGGGTGGGAACGGAAGTTTGCAACCTTAGTCAGGTAGCTGTTGGCAATATGGAGACAGGCGCCTGCTTTTGCAGTTTTTAGGGCAATAAATTCCAAAGAGCAGAAGGGAGTTTTCTGACGTTGGTATCTGAGAGTTTGTGTTAGTTGTTAATCCTCTCTTGAGGATATTTTCCCATTGATTTTTTTTTTTTTAATTAGATTGGAAGGGAGGAGGAGAGAAACATTGATGTGAGAGAGACACATCGATTGGTTGCCTCCTACACACGCCCAGGCCAAGACCAGGGATTGCACCTTCCACCAAGTGATGTGCCCTTGACCTGAATGGAATCCAGGCCCCTTCAGACCATGGGCCGACGCTCTACTCACTGAGCCAAACTGGCTAGTGCTGAGATTTAACTTTATAGGTTGATTTACCTTTGAAATTGTGGTCCAACTCTTTCCTGCAGCCTAAGTGAAGCACTAATAGATGGAACTCCCACCATTGACACCATTGGGGAGGAGAGAAGGGCGGGGCGGCTCTGTGCATGAACAGGGGGCCTTAGCTGCTGAGGGTTGAAATTGCAGCAAGCAGGGAGGGGGAGATTGAAGTGAGAGTCTCCTGCCTGGGTACTTTTTCTACTTTCCCATTTATTTTCTCTTAAATTGTGGGCTGCCAGGATAAGAAGAAGACAGCAAAAAGCACTAACCTTTTCAACACAGAATTTACTTTTAATAAATAGGAATACTTCATTTAGAGACAATCCCCTGGAATTGCCACAGGACTTACTATTTTTTTTTTTTTTAATTTAAAACAATACTTGGAAGAGTGTTGACTTAAAGTCTTAGTGGCTCGAATTCTCAAATTCCTGTCCGCTACAGGCAGCGTCTGTCCACTCTGGAGGGATGAAAAGGCAGTGATCGCAGCTTCTAACGCTGCACAGGGCCCCTCGGTTGCGGGCGAAGGATCTAGTGGGCTTACCTCCCCCTGCCCGGGGCCTAGGGGAAGTCAGTTCGGAGAAGAGAAACTGCTGGGAAAATCGATGCCAGGAAGAGAACATTTCTAGCAAATACTTTGTCACTGCTGTAAAGCAAAATATTTGTTCAAGTGCCAAAATAAAGTCTGTCATGCTGGAAGTAAAAACCATTGTATACACGGACATCCAGTCCTCGTCCACGGTGTGTTTTTCTGATGAGCTTTCTTTTCTTACTTTTAAGATGCAATAGATAGTGCTCTAGGCAGTGTTAGTGACAGCGACCGAGTTCAGGAAAAGTTGGGTCCACTCTTAAGTATGAAAGCCACTATGAAAATGTCCTGTTTCTGTCACCATGTGTAAATGGTTTCCTCTGTCTGAAGGTGGCCTTGTGTTCGGGAGACCTGCAGAACTGAAACTGTCCCGTTTTCAGCCTATGGGGGAACGTGGGGGGAGCTCACTTTGCTAAGGTTCAACCGCAGGTGAATGGGGATCTGGTTAAATTGAATGTGGGTCGGACAGGTTTGCAGACATGGCCACGTATTGATGTCAAAAGTTGATAGTTTCAGATCCAGTGTTAAGTGAATTGGTGTCTTTGTGATACACTTTAAAAAAAAAATTATTTATTTATTTATTTATTTTACAGAGAGGAAGGGAAAGGGAGAGAGAGTTAGAAACATCGATCGGCTGCCTCCTGCACACCCCCTACTGGGAATGTGCCTGCAACCTAGGTACATGTCCTTGACCGGCATCGAACCTGGGACCTTTCAGTTTGCAGGCTAACGCTCTATCCACTGAACCAAACCAGTTAGGGCTGTGATACACTTCTTTTTTGCAAGTTAAACAAAATACACCTGCTTATTGAGGATGCAGTCTCTTTGCATAGGGTTTAGACTAAGCTAAATAAATAGAACGTGATTCCCTTACTCTGGTTGACGTGGGACAGGGGTGGGGAGCCTTTTTTCTGCCAAGGGCCATTTGGAAATTTAAAATAACATCATTCTCAGACCATACAACATTATCAACTTAAAAATTAGCCTGCTATATTTGGTCCAACATTTAATGACCTCACTCTTAGTGTGTTGGCAGGGCCAGACCAAATGATTTCTTGGACCTTATGTGGCCCATGGACCAGATGTTCCCCTCCCCTGCCCTAGGAGGTTTCTCATTAAAAGGGATCACACTAGATGATAAACGGGAGTATGAATTGAGTAAGCACTGGAGTTTTTTTTTTTGTTTGTTTGTTTTTTTTGTTTTGGTGCTACTATTTTGTTACAATAGTGAAATTTGAGATTTGGCCATTTCTGGGGAATTCGATTTTGCTGGCATAGAAAACTTTAAAAAGATTAGAGCAACTGTTTGCCATTTAGTGGTAAAAACAGTATGAACATAAATTTTGTCCCTCCCACCTAATTCTGGGTGACCTCACGCTTATGTTTCTGGTTCAAAGATTCCATTCCTTTTTTTGTTTCTCTGCTGCATGTGGTACTGAGCAGGGCTTTTCTGACCATGGAATCGTGGTCGCTTTGGGAGCAACGTGGTGTCCTGGGAGTCAGCTGGAAGGGTGTGACCCAAGTGGCAGCATGAAGCTCTGGGCTTCTGGTGTTCAGATGTCCTGAGCGCAGACTAACTCATTCCGGGTGCCTTGGCAAAATAGCATGCAAGCAACAGATGCTTCTATGTGCAAGGCAGCAGAGGCTTAATCAATGGATAGTTGCCTACTGGCTCTGCCTGGGACCCTTTTCTAGAAGCTGGGAGGGTAGGGGGAGTAGAGGGGACGGTGCACTAGGTAGATGGAGCCCTGCTCTCATGGGGTTTGAGAAGGGTCCATAGTGGAAAGAATATCAATAAATAAAACCAGTGGGAATTACAGTCAGTGGTGATATCCATGATGGCCATGTGCAGGCTCATGCCAGGGACTGAGGACTCTGCCAGCCCAGATGAGCTGAAGAAACCATCTTTAAGTCTCAGCAGCTTGCAACGGCAAAGGCTTACTTCGTGCTCAGGCAACATGTTGTGGGTTGGCAGATCTCCGAGTAATCGTCACCCTCAGCCCAGGTCCCAGGCCGATGGAGCAGCCACTATCTGGAACGCTGCCCCTCATGAAGGGAAAATAGTGGTGAAGCCCACATGGGCTCTTAAGGGTTCCCCTGAGTAGTGACATGTGACTCCCACCCACATTTTATTGGCCAAAGCAATTCATGTGGCCACACCTCTCTTTCCTGAAAGAAAGAATCAGGAGCTCAGAGAAGAGGTCTGAATGGGAGACATTAATTGAGAAGCAGTGTCCATCCCTGTAGGAATGCTGAATTATGTCCTTCTCCTACCTGCTCTGCTCTGCTCAGTGGAGAAGTCAGAGTGGAGAGAGGGATGACTCGTGTGAACTACATTTCCCAAGCTTCTTTGCCAGCGGCTTCCGAGAAAGTTTGGCCAATAGAAGGTACTGGCAGGAGAAAGACTAAAGGTCAGGAGGAAGGGAGAAGCCAGAGTACTCTCCCCTCTTCCTGCTTTGGGCAGCTTCTCCAGCATGAACGAGTCTCCTCTGTGGTTTGGATTCCCAGTGGACAGACTGTCTTCCCAGCTCCCAGCTCCCAAATTCCTAAACTCTCAGAAACCTCACTTTCCCGCTTTGCCTCTCCAGCCTGAGGGAGGATAGCAGCTTCCTGCTGATGCTCTCCCCTGGGTTACCTCCCCCTCTCCAGCTTGCTCTTCCTGCTTTCCCAGCATCTCTATAACCAATTCCCTGGATCAGTTTCCCAGTATGCATCACTGGCCTGGGTCCTATTTCCCTTCCTGGCCCCCCGCTGAATGGCACAGCAGTGAACAGCGAGTAAATGGAATTAAAATCCGTGGGACTACACGAGAAAGTCTGGAGAGGTAAGTAGATAGAGACGGCAGATGGCCCTGGGCCTGCCTTCCAGCGGTCTGTCTTTTCAGAGGAGCCATTTCATGACTAGATTCCCCTTTACCTCTGCTCACAGGACTGGATTTGCATTTCAGCAGATGCTTAGCAGGAAACACTCTTTAAATGCAAAGGAGGAAAATCTCCGGAATGTATCATAGAGGGATCGTTTTCTGAGCAAATTAATAAGCATGTTAAAGTATCCACTTCTGTCATTACTAACATACAGTGTGAACTGTCTTTTTTATATATTGTAAGTCATGGGGCTGAGGAGGAGGGACTACTTGGATGTTTAGGACGTACCTCTGTTATCTGTGTTTAATGAGAAAATAGGAAACGGAACAGTAGTTCTGCTCGTAGCCCTGTCCTGGGGTCACTGAAAGCAGGGCTTCCGCCTCCTTAATGACATTCCACAAAGGCCAATTCCAGAGTAAACATGGATGTCCTCTGTCCAGACCAGATACTTGGTTCTTGTGTTGAGAACAGATGGTTGGTGGGTGGTGGGGGTGGGCAAAAACACAGCAGGTGAGAGGCTATGGCAGATTTCGGGGGCAGAGACAATCATGGCGGGTGGACGTGGTGAGAGGTGACCAGGATCTAGTGCCCAGGTGGCAGCCTAATCAATGCTTTACTGACAGCATGTGATAATACTCGTCTCCCAGGTGGGCACAAGCTCTGGTCTCTGTCCTTCTTAGGATGTCAGGGACCCCTGTGCTTGTCCAGCCACCAACCTCCCTCCTGTCCCTTCACGCCTACAGACTTCACCACATTCCTGGGCCCAGCCTTGTTTTATAGGCACTTGCTTCTGCCTTCGGTACTGATTGTGTGGAGGGCCCAGATCGGGTTGAATTTGCCCTGCCACTCCCCACCTGCCGGGACCGCCTAGCCCAGTTCTCAGCGCTGGATGGATGCACGCGTCACCAGGCCTCTTACCGGCTTCATTCCTCTCTGAAATTTAGTAAGGCCCCAGAAGTCTGGGACCTCCCGCCAAGCCAAACCACACAAACGGTCTCTGTCATGTCAGAAGTCTAAGCAGAATTCAAAGAAGTCGGTGTTCACAGATATCTGTTAAAACCTTGGACTTGAACTTCACCTACGTAATGCAGAAAGTGCTCTGCTGGGTTAATGGTTTTCTTACAGATACATGCTGTCGTTTTTTAGATAAACATTGAGCATTTTCCCGGGGAGCGTAGAGTGTGTGTTTCCTTTGTTCTCTCAGTATTCCCGTTATTGTGCCACATAATCCCCATGCCGGGCCCATGCTGTCCCGCAGATCAAAAACGACCCTTTTTATGAGCCTCTTTCCCAGTGATGTGAAGGGGGCTGGGCTGCAAACATGGTATGGAAAAAAAAAAGTTCTTATATGCCATCTTGATTGCTAACATCTGCTCACATTCCCATTCATAAATTTAAAACCCAGGCCTCTGTAGCCGTCTGTTTTCTTTCAACGATCGGGGTCGAAGAGCAGCCGGAGGCCGCTGTGCAGGTGAGGAGCGTCTGCGGGGCTGGGCCCGCCTCCCCAGGTTTGCTTTGCTTCCTTTGGCCCATCGAGGAGGCTGCCTTCTCCTCTTGTCAGGCGGGCTGCAGTCCTTGTGCGCGGTCCCTGTCAGCCTTGGAGGGGAGATGGGGGAATGGCCAGAGTCTTTTCTTTCTCCCCATCCCTCCTTCTAATTCATTTCATCACGTGAACCCTGTCTTCTGGACATTCTGGCCAGTGTGGAAAAATGTTCTCATTCATTGTATCATTGCTTTTCCGTGCCTTCGGTCTCTACTTATCTCTGTTGCTCTAATCCTTCCTTCCTTCCTTCCTTCCTTCCTTCCTTCCTTCCTTCCTTCCTTCCTTCCTTCCTTTCTTTCTTTTCTTTTTTTTTTTTTTCTTTCTTCCCTCCCTCCCCCCCCCCCTCTCTCTCTCTCTCTCTCTCTCTCTCTCTCTCTCTCTCTCTCTCTCTCTCACACTCACTCACACACACACACACACACACACACACACACACACGCTCACATAATGAGTGGAGTGCCCACTTTATGAACAAGGAGGCGGGAACTGGCACGTGTCATCTCACTCGCTTCCAGTTGCCTGGCAATCCCAGCCGGCCCTGGAGCAGGGAGCCCAAGCCGGCCTAGATCACAGGCGATGCCCAGCTTGCTGAGCCCCTGGGCCCCTCCCCGGGACATCTTCTGCCCACCTCTTTGGCATGGCTAATGGATATGATTTGGCAGCCGCCGGACCCAGATGCCACGCTAGGCAACGGCTCTTTTTTATTTTGTTCTTGGCGGTGTCATCCACGTCTGAGGGACTGGGCTGCTGCTCAAGCCACTTGGCTCTCCTCCAGCGGCGCTCCTGCAGCAACTGCGCCATGCCTTGGAAAGCTGGCCTGACATTCCGGGGCCCGGGGGTGACAGTGCCCGCTCCAGTGCTGCCTCGCTTGGGACTCCCTCTTTGCTTTATGTGATCATTTTTTCTCGTTTGTCTTGGGAAATGAGTCCTTTGCAAACCCCAAGCAGAGTCTAGTTCACATTCTCATGTCTCCCTGAAAACATCATCAGAACGAGCGAGGACCCCCCCATCCCAAACCGGACTCCGCTCATCCTGCACATGAGCTGGTGGTTTGTTGGTCTTGAGACTATATGGTTCTGAATCAGTGATGTTGTGAGTTTAATAACCTGTTTACATCGGTTGGCCTGGGAACCAAACCTACTTTGCAATATTGTTTTGGTGGGAAATGATTGGAACGTGAGACGTGAGTTTAGGAAGTGAACTTTTGGAAAGCAACTGGTCCATATATTGGAGCTCTCTTCTGTACTTGGTTATGTGGTGGGGAGAGACTATATCCGTTGAGGTTGACAGCTTGGACTAGCTGGTTCTGATCCTATTCCTGCCTCTTACCAGCTGTGCGACTTGACACAAGTTAACTAACCTCTCTGTGGTTGGCTTCCTGCACTTATAAAATGGGGAAGGTAATAAGATTACCCTTCTCATAGGATTATTATGGTGATTAAAAATGTATTATTGGTAAAGCACTTAGAATGGTGCCTAGCATATAGAAGGTACATTACCAATGAAAATAAATAACAAGTTCCAATCTGAACTTGGAGGCTATCTCTGTTTCTTTTATCCTCTTTGTTAAATAAAAGCAGAATTGATCACAAATATTGTGTTTGTCTAAGTGAGATGCTGTTGGTATCTATTCATGATTTATCCAACATTTTTCGAATATGTGAACTCAGTTAATTCTCCTAGTTACCTTCCAAGACAGAGTATTCGTCCCCATTTTCTAGGTGAGCTAGCAGGCATTTCTCTGTGGTGTTAAAGTGAACCGATACCCTCATTCGCACCTCTCAGACATGTGGAGCAGAGTGGCCTTATGCCAGAGAGGCTGGGAGGCTTCTGGGACCTGGCCCAAATGTCTTCTGTAATATCAACATGTCCCAGACGATAAAAATGTGCTCTTCAAGGTTGTGAAGACTGCCTCCATCGGTTCCTTTCCCTACTTATGTTATTTAAGTTTTATTTTTTTAAAAATAATCTATTACTACAAACACAGAGCATGTGCATTATTGTATTAAAACTATTGTGTATTAAAAAATAAAGGCAAGCAAAACTTAGAGAGTAAAAAAGCATTCCTGCCACTCAGTGAGGCCCGGTGTTGAGGTTAGAGCTTCCATTGTATTCCTCTTTTTTGCACAAAAATGAGATCACGTGACACATACTACTATTACCTGCTTTCCCCCCACCCCCTTTTCTAGTCAACGGTCTCCACTTTTCCATTTCAGCACATTTTATCTCATTTGATAATAAAACCATATTTACATTATACAGTGGTCTCCAATACCACATAGTTCATTCTACTTTCCCCCTTTTAATAATTTTAATTTCCATCTTCAACAAGGAGACTCCTAGCTCTCATTGTCCTGAACGAATTTGCTTCTCTAATTAATCTATCACTAGGTAAACAATTTCCCTTCTGCCCTCCTTACACCACTTGGACTCCGACACCCCACATTGGACCCACCTACCATCCACCTACCATGTGGATGCCCTATTCACCCAGCTCCAACTTTGCCACCTCACACCACACCACCCTTCTGTATGGGCACTCCCATCACCCTACTGGGAAGCCAACACACCACACCAGCATCACACCCCCAACGTAGATGCATTCCTCATCTCTCTCATCTTCTGACACTATTAAGCCACTGGCCATATGGACATCTTCCACTCTGTCCTCACACTTTAATGTCTCAATGTTGGGAGGGACATGTTCCTCACTTTGCTCTGGCTATGACACCCCCCCCAGGATCACCCTTCCACATGGAGACTCACCTTACCCCACTCAGCTTTCAACTTCTCACTAGGCAGTCCCTCTACATAAATGCCCTCCTCACCCTTCCTGGGCCAGGCCACCTGGTGCCAGGCTTAGCCTTTGTGGGCATCCCTGGCCCCTCCCACTCAGGCTTCAGTCCCTGTTCAGCCCCTGTGGCTTACCACCACCCCATACGCACACATACACACTCTCTCTACGTGGTCAGGCCCAGCTAATGACTTTTGCACAAATTGTTCGGGAAAGAGGGAGGATGGGGAAGAAAAGGAGGCAGAGGGACCATAATTAACTTTGGAGGGGGAAAAATGACAGGTATGCACTATGCACTGCACTACTAACATCCCCTCCCACCAATGACCGAGACCCCAAGTCCATTCCTTAGCTACCTGCTGAATGAGAGTGTGCTTGGTAGTCATTCCACAAATACCATGGGTTTCTTTTCTGTGGGTAATTTTTGAGAGAAAACCAGGGAAAGTTTCCCAAAGGATGCAGTGAGGAGAAATGCCGTTTTGTGAATAACTAGTAGGGGACCGTATTCATTTTCTTGGGCTATCAAAACAGAGCACCAGCGACTGGACAGCTTAAGTAATAGGTATTTAAATTCTCAGCATTCCCGAGGCTAGGAGTTCAAGGTCAAGGTGTCCGGAGGGCTGGTTTCTCCTGAGGTCTCTCCTCTTTGCTTGTAGGTGGCTGTCACCTGCCTTGGTGCTCACCTTGTCTCCCTCTGTGTATTGGTGTCCTGAGATCTTCCAGGAAGGACACTGGTCATATTGGATCCAGGCCCACACTAAGAACCTCCTTTTTAACATCATCGCCTCTTTAAAAATTATCCCTCCAAAACCAGTCGCCTTCTGAGGTTCCAAGGATTAGGATGTTAACATGTGAATTTTGAGGAGACACAATAGAGCCCATTATATTGGATAGAAACACTCCTGTATGGCTGAAGTCTTATATTCTTTGTGTGGCCAGAATGCCTTGTGTGATGTGGATTTTTAAGACTTCCTTATTCGAATAACTAACCTTTTTATAAAAAGCCTATTCATTCTTATCTTTTCTCATAAAAAATTCCTACTATAAAATCTAAGGAAAATAGTCTGAATATTTGGGTGTGCTAGAGAGGAGATGTTGTCCTTTAGGTTTCCCTGAATAACGTAAGTTAAAGCCAAGGACAACGTCAAAAGAAAGTAAGCATGGTCCTGACTGGTTTGGCTTGGTGGATAGAGCGTCGGCCTGTGGACTGAAGGGTCCCAGGTTCGATTCCGGCCAAGGGCATATATTATACCTTGGTTGCAAGCACATCCCCAGTAGGAGGTGTGCAGGAGGCAACTGATTGATATTTCTCTCTCATCAATGTTTCTAACTCTCTATCTCTCTCCCTTCCTCTCTGTAAAAAATCAATAAAATATATTTAAAAAAAAGAAAAGAAAAGAAAAAGAAAGTAAACATGCATTAAGGGGACCCGAAAGATTTGCGACAGGGCCCACTGAAGGAGACCGAAGGACTTGGTGGTTCTCGCGCACAGAGAGATGTCTAGCTCAGCCGTCCTGGGCTAGGTGCAGAGGCTGAGACACAGGCCCATGGAATTAAAAGGGTTCAGCCCAGGTTTTTGGAGGAACCACATTCAGGGTGATCCCTGAAGTAGAAGCTGGGCTCAATGTATCATGAAGTGTCAATCCAAAAAGATCCAGGTACTGGATCACGGGACAGAAGTAAAGATAAGAAAGCAGTGCAGGAGGGTTTAGAGTGGAAAGTACGAAGTGGAACCTAGAGCAATTTTCTGAACCACTGGGGCGTAAACGTAGGAGCTGTTTATAGCTCCTCAGCACCCTCAGCCATGGGTGATGACGGAGCTGTGAGGGCAACCAAACCAAGCTAGGCACTGTGTCAGCCAGGACTTGTTTTTGGAAACAAATAACAGGAACTCTAACTGAAATAAGCTTAAACGTTTAAGAAAAAGAATTTATTGGTGCATAAAGCTGAAAGGGGGCAAATCTAGCTTCAGATGCAAAGAACTGATATCTTTGGGTTTAAATAACACCGGTGCTTTCCATCTGGTGTCTGCTCAGCTCTGCCTCCCTCTTTAGTTTAGCTACACTTCCCCCCCTCCCCCCAATCCCCCCATCACATAGGACCTTTCTAGGGATAAGAGAGTTATTTTCAAACTAGCGGCCCAATGCATGAAATTTGTGCAAGAGTAGGCCTTCACAGTTGCGGGCCGGCTGCCTTGATCCCTCCCTTGCAGTCGAGGCGGCTGCAGCCCCGGCTTAGTCCTGAAGGATGTCCGGTCTAATTAACATTATGCTTTTATTATTATAGATAGGGCAATTTTACGCACCTTCATCTGCTGGAGGAGATAGGTCCACCCTATCTCTTTCAGTGTCTGTATTTAAGGTAGACTCTAGATGAGTTTTAGCTATATCTATTCATAAACCAATCACCTGGTCTAGAAAATGGCAGACTCTTTGTGGTCACTCTGGGTCGAGTGGGAGATGAGCACATCTGTGCCCAAATCCTGTGGAAAGGGCGAACAGAGGGATGCCTAGAAGGCAGAGAGCTGTTACCAGGAAAAGGGAGAGTGGATGCATGGTGGGCAAACCCATCCATTGCCTATACCAAAACCAGGGAGTGGACACACTTGACATGCCCAGGACACGCATATTCTGTGCGCTAGGTTATCCCTGACATGCAGAAGGATGACTCCAGAGACGCTGTCCGATGACTCCATAAGACATCCTGGAGTTTCTCGCTATGGCACTGTCTCTACCTGCTAAACCAATGTCCACTATGATCTACTTTGCTTGTTGTTTTAGTGTTGCCTAGAACACCAGTAAGCAGTTAGCTTGGCTGCAACACACGTAATAGGCCAAGTGCTTCTAGATTCATCCAAGAAAATAAAGGAATCTTCAGATCTCTGGTGAGATGTGTTCTGCCATCAAAGGCCAGTGACTGTTTCTGTTGTTGGTAGAAAATGTTATAATCTACTCACCAGGGGAGATAATATTTGCTAATCACATACGTATCTGATAAGGGGCTCAGATCCCAGAATATTTAAAGAACTTGTACAACATTATGGTGGCAATAGATTCACTTTTCTCCTTTTTATCTAGAAGCATATAGCTTTGGACCGTCCTTGGAATGATGGAGATAAGAGTTACTTAAGTCATCTTCTAGAGGGCTTAGCCCTCTTATAGGAACCTCCATTGGAGGAGTATGGTTTTCTCTGAATTGAATTATTATTATAATTACCAGTAGTACATAACTTATTAAAATGTAAATATATTAATATTTAATACTTAATTATTAAACATAAATGTAAGATATTGGAAATGAAATTGCTGGAGATACATGAGGGTCACATTCATGGAACTCTGATGACAGGAATGACCAAATCTAACCTTGAGCTGGCTTCTGGGTCATCTCTCTCTGGGCAATGCATTTTAGAGAGGTGTGGGATGCGTAAGAGGAATTCTTTCTTTTGGAAAAATGGGATAAAGGCAATTATAAAGACACCTTTCCAGAAAATCAATTTTGGGGAAGAGGCAATATGATCAATCTCTGAGGTTCTGAATCTTGAAACCGGTGCCTGAAGATTCTCCGTGCCTGTCTCTGTGTCCTGGAAAGGCCCAGAGCACTGACATGACCACACACTGCAGTGCATACCATTGTCCTGGTGTAACTGCTCTCCCCTGTCACTCTTAGAGAATCTCAGTTTGGATGGTCAACCCCCTCTGGTTGTTTCCAGGGAACACATATTCAGATTTGAAGACTATACTTATAAACCCAAAAGTGTCTGATTTAGTTTCTTTTTTCCCTGTTAAATTAAAAAATATATATTTATTGTATACCTATGATGTGCCACACACTGTAAGTTACCTTGACATAGCTTATCTCATTTTATCATCAGAATGATCAGGGCCGGTGTTTTTATTACACCACCTTCTTCTGAGCAGAGAAGAAAACTGAAAACCCAGAGAGTATAACCAACCAGCCAGGGCTAGGAAGGGGCTAAATCAGAAGTCAAGCCCTGGTGTCCCCGTTTCTAAGGCCTGTCCTGGCAATGGAGCCTGGCCCCTCACACCCTGGGTGGGCACTGCCTTGGGTTGGTTCCGTTCCCCGAGGCATGAGTCCCACCTCCTGAAATGAGGCTTGACCTTGGGCCTGCTCACTGCCAGGCTGCTCTTCTGCCCAAATCTCCACGCGAACCACCTCCTGCTAGGCTCCCTTTCTCATTGCCCGCGCTTTCTCTACATCTCCATCCCGGAGGCTCTGTTCACCAGCCCTCTCCTCCCTCCCCGGGGGCTGCGCTGTGCCCAATCCATTGGACAAAGGCAGCTGGAGCAAAGCCAGTCAGGCCCGTGTTTCCCACAGAATCAAGTCTGAACCCCTTTTCAAGAGTTCCAAGGCTCTTCCTTACAAACGTACAGGTCAGTTCTATCGAATGTTCTCTTCTTTCTCCAACCCCCACCCGCCTTGCCAATTGCTTGTCCCACGCATGTGGCTGCCTCCCTAATCTGCCTTTGATTCATACTTCATATCGCAGCTTAGACCTCTGGGCTGCTTGCCTGGGCTCTGTGAGCCACATTCTGCCTTCGCAGCGGCGTGCTGGAGCCAGCTGGTCCCGGCTCTCAAAGCCGGTGGCTCACAGTGCTTTCCGGCTCCAGCAGTGCGTGACTTTGTGTTGGCATCTCAGAACTGGCCGCAGTGTGAGTCTTCACATCCCAGACACTGGCGAGTGGTACAAATTGGGGCTTTAAAAAACCTTCACACTGGTTGGTAAATACATACCAGCACCACACTGTGCCCCGCCTATATTTTCCTAACACTGTAAACACCATTTATTTCTTTGTCCACTCAACGAACGTTTCCTCACTCACTGCCTACTACTGTTTAGTGCTGAGGACATAAATGGGGGGGCAAATATGTTCCTTGGCATCATGGAGTTTAAAGTGCTGGAAGGGGAGACTTGCCTTATTCAAATATTCACATAAATAGAAAGCAAAGTGGTAATTATGGTAAGAACTGAAAATCCTTTTCCTGGGATATTGACTCTAGTCTAGGAACGTCTTCCTAAGCTAAACTCTGAAGGATGATTTGAGACTGGGGAAGGAACACGGTGAGGGAACAGCATTGAAGGCCAAGGGAACAGCATTGCTGTGCTCAGACGGAGCCTGGCTCTCCGGGGCCAGGGAGAGAAGACAGGCATGGGCAGGAGGGAGCCAGGAAGCCTGGGAGATGCAGCGGCAGTGTTAAGGCCACATGGAGTTCCTTAGGCCTTCGTGAGCAGTTTCACCATTAGCCTAGGAGCAGTGGTTGGCAAACTACGGCTTGCGAGCCACATGTGGCTCTTTGGCCCCTTGAGGGTGGCTCTTCCACAAAACACCACGACCTGGGCGAGTCTTTGTTGAAGAAGTGGCGTTAGAAGAAGTTTAAGTTTAAAAAATGTGGCTCTCCAAAGCAATTTCAATCGTTGTACTGTTGGTATTTGGCTCTGTGGACTAATGAGTTTGCCGACCACTGGCCTAGGAGCAGTGGGGAATGACCGAGTGTTTGCAGCAGGAAGAACACCTGGGGTAGTGGAAAATCAGCACTGCAAGGTGGTTCTGAATTCCACTCGGGCCAGCTTGCTTGGCTCGGAATGCTGGTTCCTGGAACCTTGAATGTCTCAGAGTTCATACATGACTCAATGGGCAACAGGGTCACTGAAAATTCAGAGAGATTGTTAACTGAGGGTCACGTGCATGCAGATCAAGGGACATTGCATGTTTTGTGTTCCCTTACCCGCCTCCCTCTTCCCCCCCCCTCCCCCCAATTGAGCATATGGTTTTTCTTTTTAAATGAAAAGATTTTTTTTTTTTTGGTTGAGAGGAGAGACCTGGATTGCTCCGTGTTTCTCAAAGGTAACTGTTTGTATGTGATAAGAGATCAACCAAAGAACTTGTATGCATATAAGCATAACCAATGGACACAGACAATGCGGTGGCCGTGGCGGTGGCGGGGCAGGTGTGGGGGGTGGGGAAAGCTGGACCTGGGGGCAGGCTTTGAGAGGACAGTGGGGGAATAGGGGACATATGTAATGCTTTCAACAATAAAGAAATTTTAAAAAGAGTGTTAAGCCAAAGGAATGCAAACTCATCCAAACATAACCGGTTGAGAATACGTGCGTGCGCGCACTCTCTGACCAGCAGTGCGGGTGCCCGGCTGAGATGTGTGGTTCTGGGGCAATCAGAGGAGCCTCCGGTTGCCCTCCCCCGCCTTTCACCTTGGCGGTCTCTGCCCTGCGCCGCCCGCAGGATGGGAAAGTAACGGTGCAGTGACCATGACCGCTTCCCGGGTGGGCGTTTGACAGCTCACAGGGCTTGCGGTTCCAGGCCCCATTCGCCAGGCTCAGCGCCACCAAAACCTTGGGTTCCCTTAGCTTCACAGCCCCAGCTTCCCTGCCTGGACCGCCGCTCCTTAAAGCACAAAGCCCCTCTGCCCAGGCCTCCCCCAGACTTTGGCTGCAGGAGCCCTGCGCACCCCACACAGGGGAGCAAGCACCGGGGCTCAGGACCTAAGGGACGCCACTGGGCTAGAGGGAGCCAGGACCCAAAGGTGAGGCGCCCAGGGCGCCCCGTGGCCCTCCCTCCGGTCCCTGGTCCCCAGCGGCGCCCCGCCCCGCCCCGCCCCGGGCCGAGCTGGAGGTGCGCCCGGCCTCCGTCCCGCCGCCCCGGCCCCGCCCGGCGCCCGCGGCCCGCCTTCCCGCCTTCCCGCCTTCCGCCCCGGCAGGGCAGGGCCAGGGCCGCGGTCACGGTCACTGGCGTGGAGGCCCGACCTGCAGGCTGGGCTGCGCGCCGCCCTCCGCCGCCGCCAGCAGCCCCACCAGGTGCGTCCGCCGCCCGCCGGCCGTGCCCACCGCTGCTGGCCCGGCCTGGCTCCTCCGCGGGCCGAGGCCGGTGCGGGCCCCGGGGTTGGACGAGCCCCCGACGGGGCTGGGCTTGGGGGGGGGGGGGCACAGAGAGACGGGCCTGCAGCCTCCGTGACCAGGGAGGCCTGGGCCCAGAACTGGGGGTGCTGCGGGCGCCCAGCTGGCGTGGGGGCTGCAGGACAGTCTGGAGTGCCCTCAGGGAGCCTCTCAGTTAGTAAGACCGCTTCCTCTTCCCTGTCTTGGGACCCAGCTCCCCCCTCCCCCCCAAACCCCAGAGCTCTGTCCCAGCCCCTTTTGGTCCTTTTCCCTTTCCCTTGCACTTTCACTATTGGTGCCATCTCAGCTCTCCCAGGGCAGAGCGGGTCTGACTTGTCAGGCCCCCCGTGGAGTGAGGGAGGCCCTAGGGGAGACGGTGAGCAGAGGAAGGAGGCTGAGTGAGTGCAGGTGAGCTAGAGCCAAGGAAGGAACACCTGCGCCTGCTCAGTGCAGGCAAAGCGGAGGCGGCGGGCACAGGCTCACAGCCCATCTCTGCTGGTTCCCAAAGGGTGTCCGTGGTGGAACGTCTGTAGTCATTTCGTTGTGGCTACTTAAGGGTTGGTTCTGTCTTAGGCTGTTTTTAAAGGAAACATGTAATCACAGAAGCACCCCTCCTCCTTCCCCCCCCCAATATTTACCTTGAGGCAGATTTTCGTGTATGTGATCCTTAAGACAAAATGTTCCTAAGCTTTTTCTCGCCCGTGTTTTTTTGTTTTCTTCGCTGGACTTTGGGAGAATCATTGTCCCCGTAATATTCCTGAACGCGTTTCTGAAAGGCAGGGCGCCTCTCACGGCAGAACCACCTGCTCTGCCTTTGGTAACTCCTTTGTAAAACCAGACGTTCCTCTTGCTTTCAGGATGATGGAGTCTTGTTTTCCGGAGACCGTACTGGCCGGTATGTGGGTGACGGGAGAAGGCTGATTCTATAGTCCAGAGAAGGAAGGAGAGGGATGTACATATGTGTACGCAGACATTTTGGTTGAGACTATTATGGGCCAGGTCTAGGTTTCCAGACCCAGGGTTCCGGAAAAGCTGGATCACTTTGGACTCGTCTCTTGATCTCCTTAGTTCTCGGTTTCATAATCTCCAGGATGAGGGAGGTTGGGTGGGGCCCCTCCCTGAGCTAGATGTCAAGGATTCTCTCTCTTATCAGGGGTAAAAGGTGGCATTCCAGGTGACTTAGTGGGGTTCTGTGTAGCTCAGTTCTCTGCTTGGGAACTCTGGACAATCTTGGGCCTCTTTTCCTCTCTGCCTGGGAGTTCAAGGTGAGGATAGCCGGCTCCGAGCTGGTGGGGAGAACGGAGGGCAACATTTCCTTCTGCATCGCCACGGGCTCCCTGTCCCGGATCTGCCTTGTTTTTCCATGCAGCCCAGCCTGACAGTACCACATATTTCCCGCTGCAAACACTTGGGTAATTTCCCTCCGCTCTTAGGCTAACGAAGGCCTACCAGCCTCCATGGGGCCTTCACTCTGCAGCTGCGCCTCCCAAGCTTCATGGCTCCCTCCTGCCTGCCTTCTTTCCCTTGCTCCCGACAGCCATGCGCCCTCTGAACACAGCAAGCGTCTTTCCCTCAACCCCAAATTATTTTTTACTCAGATTGCCCCATTTAATTCTTAGCGTAAACCTAAGAGGTAAAGTGCTATTGTAGTCCCCGTTGCCTCCCTAAATAGAAGCAGTGCTTGGAAAATGGCAAAGTTGGGTACTCAGAACGCAGGCAGGCGGAGGCAGGGTTCGTTCCCCACAAGACAGACAGTCCAGGGAAAGCCCGTGTGATGTTGGAGAACGTGGTCTCCGGGGCATTGTGGGTAAGTGAATTTTGGATGGGAGTTCGGGCCAACCTCTTCCTTTATAAGAACGACAACTCCTGCAGACGAGGTACAATGCCTGTATCCCTGCCTGGAATCCAGGCACCAGAATGTGTACAGGACCCGTATAATTAGTCAACAAGAGCGAAAGGGGAGCTCTTAAATTAAGTGGAAAATTAATTTGTTCCTTCTTTGTCAGTCACGTTCAGCCTCATGGAAGGCAGAGACCAATTGGGGCCGCTGGAAAGACGGAGAGCGGATGCCAGTTTGATTTAGCTCAGGAGGCTGACATTTTCTGCCCCGCAGGCTGGCGCGATGGAACAGACCTTCTCGTTGCTCACAATATGATGAAAAAACACATTAAAGCCACAATTTTTATTGCTTGCCCCGGAGCCAGAGCTTTAGAATGTACTTTCCTCTCCCCCCCTGCCCGCCCTAACCCACTTAGCTTTTAAAAATAAACCGCGCATTCCTGCGTTGGCTAGAGCCGGGTTATTAGTCCTCTCTCCTTATTCCTGGGCCCTGTTTCATTAAAGAAGTGGGGCTGGTGTGCACCCAGGTCTGTGGAATGTTCCTTTAGTTATTTTGTTAAGCACATGCTAAGTTCGGCACCTGTTTCTTGAGAGTGTACTATAATACATGCCAGGGAAAGGTGAATGAGATGCTGAGTTTGACGAGGAGAGGAAAGTGACTCATGCACACGGATTTATCCCACGGGTGATGCAGAAGTAGCTGCCACTCGTTCTCCTAGCAAAGAGGTCTGGGTAGAGCCGAGGAAGACTTCTGTGAGTGGGTGGGTTTTGAACCCTAAAAACCAAGAGAAGAGAGAGGGGGGGTTCCAAGCAGAGAGAGCTACATGGGCGAGGAAAGGGAGGTGCGTGTGAGCACGGCACTCCCAGGAAGAGGTGGCCATGGGAGAGGTCTTATGAGGGTGGAACCAGAGAACGAAGGCCCTTGAATTCGACACTATTTAGATCTCATGAAAGCCTCTATCATCTTTTTGTTGTTGTTGTTGTTTATTTAAATATATTTTACTGACTTTTTTTAATGAGAGGGACAGAGAGCTAGAAACATGGAAAAGAGAAACATCTATCAGCTGCCTCCTGCACACCCCCTACTGGGGTTGTGCCTGCAACCAAGGTATAATACATGCCCTTGACTGACTGGAATGGAATCAGGGACCCTTCAGTCTGCAGGCAGATGTTCTATCCACTGAGCCAAACTGGTCAGGGCTGTCATCTTCTTTTTCTTTTTTCTTTTTTAATGAATTTCTTGAAGCTGAATTTTTAAGCAGAGGATGCCACGTGTATTTTTTTTTTTTTTTTGAAATAGCTCCATGAATGATGTTTGGGAAGGAAAAGATGTTGGGAGTGGGAAAAAAAAAAATGATGTTTGAGAATACTGTTGCTGTAGTCCACGTGAAATAGGGTGAAGTTCTAAACTAGCCTAGGTGTGAGAGGTACTCAGAAAATAGAGAGGTTCGGATTTAATGACTCGCTGCATATGGGAAGGAAGGTTGCCAGTAATTCCGAGACTTTGGAATGACTTGACGCAGAGGAATGGAGATGCCATTAATGAGAATAATAGATGTAAGATGGGGAAGAGGTCTGGGAGAAAGGCAGTGAGAAGAGGTCCCTGTGGCACAACCAGGAGAGATCCCCAGGACAGCTTTGACGGTAGCCGTACTGTGACATCATACAGTTGAGAACTGCCAAAGGTTATGACAGTTCCTCAGCCTGACAAGACAAATCAACTCCACACACCACTTAAAAAGAAGGAAACACACACACACACACACACACACACACACACACACACACATCAGACTCAGCAACTGACCATTACATCATATTTAAGGTAAGCTCCTTAGAACTCTAGTTGCTATGCAAGTTCCAGGGAAGGAAAAGAGTTGGACACTTACAACAATGAAGCGTTAATAAAAGCCACCAAGAGAAACCGAAACAGAGCAACCCAGGTCGGAGTAGTTGAAAGGGACAGAGAAGCGCAAAAGGGCAGGGGTGTAGCAGAAAGAGGTGATAGGTAAGGACACAGGTACAGGCGGCTTTGGAACACAGAGAAGAAACTTGAGCTGGCTCTTCCAAATAACTGTTACTTCTTTCCTGTAAGAATGCCACGAGCTTTAATTTCTCTTCTTATTCAACCTGTCAGGGAGAGACAAATAGGAGATTGTTCGGAGGCACCGGGCAGGGGGTTGCATGCTCTTTTGCAGAGAAAGTGCCGGGAGACTTTGAACTAAGGGAAGAATAACAAAGGTAGAGCAAGATAAGATGAAAAGGAGAATGATTGGAAGGCATTCTCAGAACACCTAATGGATTCTCTGACAAATAGCTGCTCACAAAGAAGGTAGATGGATGCAGTGTTCTCTGAGTATTATGGCATTGGACTTGCTTGGTAAAAGAGAATTTATTAGTGGAGCACCTTATACTTTAAATATTTTAAAAATTTGATTGTTACCTGAGCCTTCAGAAGCAGGTGCATCTAGTCACTGTTATCTTTTTTTTTGTTTGTTTGTTTAATTTTTTTAGGAACAAAAATCTGGGTGTTTAGGAGGCTGAGTTGGCTTCAGATGCTATGTCTGGCAAGGCATTCGATCCTCGGTTCTATTCCTTGTACCAGGGCTTTGCTTTGCCTCGGAACTTCGGTCTTGTATAGTGTGTCCCTTCCTCCCCCTCCATGCCACATCATGTAAAAGTAAAGCAGATGATTTGAGGGCCAACAAAGCCAAGTGCTGGGGTGAGGGGTGGTGGTGGAAAAGGTCCTTAGCACTGATTCTGCTACATGAAGGGTCCTATATCGAGAATATCTGTGGAGATGGAATGGCACCTTCAATATGGTAGAAGTCTGCAATAGAAAACAGTCTTACAATGAACTCTGCTCTGAGGCAGATATCCCCTTTATAAAGTGAATTTAATCACCCAATGTATTGTTGGATAAATTCAGATTTTCGTATATGTGTTTTGCCTAAAGCAAGTACCTCTGCAGTACGCTGTACCTGCGCTGATTATGTTACATGTGAAGACCCTTATTAATTTATTTTTTTTATCCTCATGAGGATATGTGTTTACTGATTTTTAGAGGGAGAGGAAGGGAGAGAGAAAGAGAATGGATGTGTGAGAGAAACATCTATCGGTTGCATATCAAACTGCAACCCACATATGTGTAGTGACTAGAAATGAACCCACAACCTTTTGGTACAAGGCAGTCATTGGCAAACTGTGGCTTGCGAGCCACATGCGGCTCTTTGGCCCCATGAATGTGGCTCTTCCACAAAATACCACCTGCGGGCGCGCACGTACAGGGCGATAGAAATTTTGTGGCCCATGCGCAGAAGTCGGTTTTTGGCTCTTAAAAAATTTCAGTCTTTATACTGTTTATATTTGGCTCTGTTGACTAATGAGTTTGTCGACCAATGGTATAGGGATGATGCTCCAGCCAACTGTAAAATGTTTTCTAATTTGAGTATCAAATATGAAGACAAGGATTGGAGTTGGTGCCTTAATCATTAGAGACCATTTAAAATTATATTACATAGTAGGTAACTAATCAATGTTTGTAGTATGAAAAAAATGAGTGAACTCATTAATACATACTAGTAATTTTCTTATTACTTTTTACACAGTAGAGCCCTTTGGATTAAAAAAAAAAAGCTTATCAAATATAAAATGAGTGGAAGAACTTTTATTCTTGTATTAAATATCCTTAAGTGATACATGAACAACGTTCTTAATGTGTATTTCCAACTTAAGACTTTAAACATTTAAAAATTCCTCTTAAAGAAGGTAGTTGATAAGAGGATACAATGAAGGCATCATACCAAAATAATGTCATATTTTAATGTGTTGCATTTTTCAAAGCAGAGTATGGCTCAGCTATTTTTTGTTATTGAATTTGTTTTTATTGTGTTTTTTCCTATCACCATTTACCTCCTCTATGCCTTCTTCCACCTCTACGCACCCCTTTCCCCCCTACAATCACCACACTGGTGTCCATGTCCATGAGTTCTCTCTATCTCTTCTTTCTTTAAAGGTGAATGGATTCCCCTATTGGAGATATATCCCTTTTTATCTCCCAATCAAAGTGCTTCCGTATAGCTGGCATGTTAATGCGGACCAGTAGTTTTATTACTAGATCTATCCAGTGGCCAGATACATTTCTATTGAACGAGTACAAAAACATGTTTTACATAAATGTTAAAGGCACGCCTTAAAATTAAATACCCATTGCATTTTGAAGTATTACATGTTCTTACAAGCTAAATCTCGTTTTAAAGTATGATCCTTTGAAGAACACTGTGTAATATGAAAACATGAGAATTCTCCTGATCTGTCCGCCATGTGTTAAGGTGGACTCCTCTCCCAGCTGACTTAGTGAGCTGTAGTTCCAATGTAGGAACAATTCTTGGTAGTTATATCAGCTAAGACTCAGCGACTGGGCAGGGCTCTAGAGCGTGGCATTTTCTTTTTGTGGGTTTTCCAGGACTACTAAAGCTTCAACCCTACACTTTCCAGAGATGGAATAGAGACCTCTCAGATCGTTTCTCCAAAGGCTTTTTGGAAGGAGGGCAGGCAGGAACGGAGATTGGCAGGGGAAGGACTAGGCCTGCTCCCTGGGGGAAGGAGGAATCAGCTTTGAAGACACAAAGGAGCTTTTGGATGTGGAAATTTACAAGGCCCAGAGAGCCCTGGGACATCTTTAGAAGTGGAGCCCAGCGGAATAACGGGAGTCTGTGTGCTGGCCTGGCACCACAGCCTGTCTGGCACCCACTGCACTGGAAACAACCCTTCAGACATTTGCATCTGCATACATGGCACTGGGCACTCAAAATGTCCAATTAAGCACTTGTCAATGGGAGAAAGGTTGGTTTCCTCGGCTGACCTGGTGTCTGCCTGGCCTCTCTGAAGGGGAAGCAGTTGCAGCTGAACCTGTTGTATGCTCTTCCTCTGTGGACCTGATCTTGTCCTTCGTGTTCAGGGAAAATTCTTCTTGAAAGCCACAGAGACC
This sequence comes from Pipistrellus kuhlii, assembly GCF_014108245.1. Classification (NCBI taxonomy): domain Eukaryota; kingdom Metazoa; phylum Chordata; class Mammalia; order Chiroptera; family Vespertilionidae; genus Pipistrellus; species Pipistrellus kuhlii. The sequence goes on from NW_023425449.1 coordinate 7,842,559, forward strand.
GTGCCAAGTGGCGGGCCGGGGGATTGGATGAGGCAACTGAAGAAAAGTGTCCAGGCTGAAAGCGTTTTTCAAACCCCCCAAAAACCTACTGAACACTTTAGTTTCTTTTGTACAGATGTAAACTCATAGAGCTTAAAAATTACAAAAGTGATAGCAGGTGAGAAAAAGGCTATGTTGGTACGTTTTTCATAGTGTAATTCTTGCAAATACTGAATGTATTCTTTTTTACATTTCAACCAGTATATATTGAACCAGTGTTAATAGTGGTGTTGTGTGTGTAATATATATGTGTCCCTATTCTTTTTTAAAAATTAAACATATTTTTATTGATTTCAGAGAGAAAGGGAGAAGGAAGAGATAGAAACATCAGTGATGAGAGAGAATCATGGATTGGCTGCCTCCTGCACGACCATTCCTGGGGATCGAGCCCAGGACTCAGGCATTTGCCCTTGACTAGAATTGAACCCAGGACCCTTCAGTCCACAGGCTGATGCTCTATCCACTGAGCCAAACCAACTAGGGCTCCCTAACCTTGTTGACATACACAGAAATGCTCAATTATAAGTCACTGAGATTGGTTCTGGACACATGATGTAGAAACAGAGGAAGAGAGGAAGGAAATAGGGAGGAGAAACCCATTTAAGTTGTTCTTTAGAAAAGTTCAAGTGTGTGAGGAAGTGGGAAGCTGTGTGACCTTGAGTAAATTTCACAGTTCTACTAGCTTGAGTTTCCTAGTTCATAAAATGGGGGGATGTAATAACAGGAACATCAAAGGTTCTTGTCAGGATTAAGTAAAATGGATCTGAGTAAACTGCTTCGGTAGCAATCGCCTCTTTGTAAATGCTTGGTAAATGTTACATTCCTCTGTGGTGAAGGGATGGAGCCAAGGAGAGGGAGAAAAAATTAGAAAACTGACACTATGAAGAGGACATTTGGCTTCGGAAAGGAGGGCAGGCAATTCTGTCCCCGGGACATGAGCTGGGGAGGTGAGGATGAAGAAAACCAAGGCATCTTGTGGTCATATTGTCCCCTCACTCAGGTAGACCAGGAGAGCTGTAGTTGAGGGGAATGGAGTAGAATTTGGGGCTTACGGGGAATGGAAAACCTTTGTAGCAGCTATACTGGGAAATTCGATAGGGTCAGCTGAAGATAAATATGATGGTTGCTAAGCAAAGTAGATGACCTAGTTGAGATCAGACAACCTTAGTCTATAGTGGAGACATTTGGCATAATTATGTAAATGTTGGTGGTGAGAAAGGAGTCCGTTTTGGGGGTCTCTCTCTCTCTCTTTCTCTCTCTCTCTCTCTCTCTCTCTCTCTCTCTCTCTCTCTCTCTCACCATCTACCCAGATATAGCGTCAGTTCCCATAGGTTGAGGCTCAGTCCACACTATGGCCCTTCACTATGAGGTCAACCACAAGCCCAGGGTTACCTGTGCTTCTGACCAAAGGGCTAGAGTTTAGACGTCCCTCCTTGGACTTGATTAATTTTCTACAGTGGTTCACAGATCTCAGAGAAGCTTTTTTTTCTTACTAGATTACCAGTTTATTATAAAAGAATATAACTCGGAAACAGCCAGATGGAAGAGCTTAATGGAACAAGGTGTTAGGCAAGGGCTCGGAGCTTCCATGCCCTCTCAGAGTGCACACTCCATGTGTTCACCAGCCTGGAAGCTCTCTGAATCCTGTTTTTTTTTTGTGAGCTTCGTGACATAGGCATGATCAATCAAATCACTGATCATTGACAATTCAACTCAATCCCTGGCCCCATGCCCCTCCCTGGATGTGGGGGTAGGGGTGGAGTGTGGGACTGAGAGTTCCATTTCTCTAATCAGATGGTTGATTCTCCTGACAACCAACTTCATCCTTAGGCATGGTCCAAAAATCACCTCCTTAACCTTTGTTGCTCTCATTACTTAGGAAATGTCAAGGGTTTTGGGAGCCCTGTGCCTGAAATACCCTTCTCTTTGCTTTCCTCTGTCATCCAAATGTTAACCTTACTTCAAAGTCTGACTGAAGTCCTGCATCTTTTATGAAGTAATTTGAAACTACTCATATTCTCCTTTTATACTTAATTATTATTACTGATTATTTTCTCTTAAATTTTTGCATATATTCTAAACTCCACAATATATTTTATACTTCTGAAGGCCAGGAATCTGGTCTTTTACTTCTTTTGTATTATGTATCAGGGCGTATGGTTTTAAATAAATAGTTGCTAACTGGTGATTATTTCTTGGGAAAAAAGTACTAAACTGAACTAATTTCACTTTGGATATATTTTCTAGCCTGCAACCATCTATTCTGAATTCTTGCATTATTGCACTCAGCATTATAATACAATGATAGGAGCCTAAGAGTCAGAGTACATGCAAACCAAAGTGTGTGTGTGTGTGTGTGTGTGTGTATGTGAAAAGCATGTACAAGTATGTCTAACAAGCATGTGCAAGGAAGCCTAAGAAGCTTGTGCAAGTATGTCCAAGGAAGTGGACATCACTCTCTTTCTTCAATAGTTTTAATGTTCCATTGTGGACTGTAAGAGCTATGGTGTAAAGTGGTATTTGTAATCCCACTTGGCTCTTCACTTGCCAAGAAGAATATCCTCTCTCAGGATATGTAGCTTCATTACAGTAGTAACCATTGTGCTGTCAAATCCTTGTGAATTATACACAACAAAAGAACAGCAAATGGCCTCGCTAAGGTTTGGCAGTTGCAACAAGGAACCTATCAATTTGAGGTTTGCTTAAGTGCAGTACATTTGAAAGGATGTTCTTCCAAGTAATTCTAGCGCTTGGAATGAACGAAGAATCATATGAGGCATCTGCCATTTATTTCCAAAAATTTGAGGAAAAAGAAAATAAAATTCTAGCCAACTTTTCTTTGGTTTGTATTTATGGAATATATGGAAGTTTAGCATCTTGGATTTCCCCTAATTATCAGCTCACTTGTAGAATCTCTTGGAAGAACTATTTTCACATCCAAGTTCTAACTGGAGTGATATTGTTCACTAATACGGTGTTCAGGGATCTGGCAGAAAAACAGACTCTAGCAGATCTCCTGGTTGCAGTGGTCCTCAACCTTCCTAATGCTGCGATCCTTTAATACAGTTCCTCATGTTGTGGTGACCCCCAACCATAAAATTATTTTTGTTGTCACTTCATAACTGTAATTTTGCTACTGTTATGAATCATAATGTGGGGTGTTTTCCGATGGTTTTAGGCTAGGTTGAGAACCAGAAAACACAGATATTTACATTATGATTCATAACAGGAGCAAAATTACAGTTATGAAGTAGCAATGAAAATAATGTTATGGTTGGGGGTCCCCACAGCACGATGAACTGTATGAAAGGGCCGTGGCATTAGGAAGGTTGAGAACCACTGCACTACAGGCACATGTTTCCAGGTTGAAACTTGGCACAGGGTTTCAAAGACGAAAGAGATTCTAGCAAAATTGGAACAAAATTTTTGTTTGATGTAAATATTCTCTTCGTTCCCGGCTACATCCACATCCCATGTTGGAAATCTTCATTTGTATTTTCTTTTTAGTAAAACAAGAAGTGCCTTTGAAAAACAGTTTGTCTTTGCAAAGGTAGGAAAAAACCCGCACACCTTGTGATGTTTGAATACCAACTTGCTTAAGAACAGAAAAGATTGAAAGGACTTTTTAAAAAGGAGGAAGGGTTGTCTTTTATTTTTCCTCTCAGGCAAGTCCTATTCACACTGAAAACTGAAACACTGATACCCTTAAAGGAAGAATCTTTATCCTTCTCCCCAGAATCAAACAAGAATATCCACACTGATGACCTCCTCTTTGGAAGAATAAATACTAAGTATATATTTACTGAGAGTTTGAGAGGATGCATGAAGCAGATAACAGGAAGCATATAAAAAGGGCTATAAAATGGTTATAGTTTTTGAGGTAATACACGCAAGTGGACACCCACAAGGCACCCCTGTTATCAGTGGCTTGTGTATTCATGGAGACAGTATATTCTTTTTTTTCTTTGTAATTAAATGGTAGCTGTCTGTACAATTTGTTCTCACCTTGTCTTGTTCTCCTGAAATTTCTTCTTGGAGGTTGTTCAATATTTGCTTGCAGAGAACAGTTCATTCCTTTTCATAGCTTCATGTCCTCCCTTATGGATTTACATAATTTATGTAATCAGTCTGCTATACACAGACAGCTATGCTTTTCCAAGCGTTTGCTATTACAAATACACTGAGTGGCCAGATTATGATTATTTCTGAAAGCATGATAATCTGATCCCTCAGTGTATATCCTATGTAATAAAAGGCTAATATGCAAATTGTCTCCTTGACCAGGAAGGAGTTCGACAAGCAGGCAGGCTAGCCAACCACTCATGTCCCCTCCCCCTGGCCAGGCTGGCCGGACCCCACTCATGCACGAATTCATGCACCAGGCCTCTAATATATATATTGAGTGGCCAGATTATTATGGATTCAGAGATCATAATAATCTGACCATTCAGTGTATATAACAATGAATATCCCTGTACATAGATCATTTTGCCCATCTGTAGGAAAATTTCTAGAAGAGGAATTTTGTGTTAAAATGTACATGCATATATGTAGACCGATCTTCACAGAAATTGATTGCTCCTAGCAGCAAAATGTAATTGTGTCTATTTCCCTATTTTCTTGTACCACAGTGTGTACCAAACCTTATGATCTTTAGCAAAATGATAGAAAGAAATGGTATCTTGTTTTTAGTTCTCGTTTCTATCAAGAATGATCTTGAGCATCTTTTCCTGTGTGTGAGAGCCATTTGTATTTTCTTTGGCCCTGTCTGTTCATATCATATTTTAAAAAAAGCATTATTGGTCTTTTCTAATTGTTTTGAGAATTCTTAATGAGTTTATGAAGGCATCTCAGTGCTTTATTTGTAAACTAGAGGCCCAGCACATGAAATACCTACCATCATTTAGAGATTACTTTCTAAGAATTTTGTTGTAATCTTATATTACTTCTATCTAAAATTTATTTTGGCATAAGGTGTGATGTAGGCATCTAACATAATTTTTTTCTCATTTAGATATCAGGTTTTTTAAAAAAATATTTTTAAATTATAGTTGACATATAATATTATATTCATTTCAGAAGTACAACATAGTGGTTAGACATTTATATAACTTATGAAGTGATCACCATGAGAAGGCTAGTACCCATCTGGCACCATTCCCTCTGCTGTACTTTATATCCCCATGACTATTTTTATAATGAGCAATTTGCACTTTTTAATCCCTTTCAACTTATTCACCTATCTTCCCTCCTATCTAGTGGCTATCGGTTTGTTTTCTGTATGAAATATATGAATTTGTTTCTCTTTTGTTTTCTTGTTTTCTTTTTTTTAGATTTCACAAGTAATCGAAATTATACAGTATTTGTCTTTCCCTGTCTGACTTATTTCACTTAGCGTAATACCTTCTGCATTCATCCATGTTGTTGCAAATGGCAAGAATTCATTATTTTTCATGACTGTGTAATGTTCTATTATAGGTATGAACCACATTTTCATTATCAATTTGTCTACAGATGGATACCTAGGTTTCTTCCATTTCTGAGCTATCCTAAATAATGCTGCAACAAGCATATATCCTTTTAAATTAGTGGTGTGTTGTTTTTTTGTTTTGTTTTGTTTTTTAATTTCAGAAAATACCCAGAAGTGGAATTGCTGGGTCATACAGTGGTTCTATTTTTATTTTTAAGTTTTTGTGGAACCTCCACTGGTCGTTCCAAAAGGTAGTCTGGAAGGTTGTTCTGCCATCCGGTCTAATTAGCTTATTAGCTCTTTATTAGGATTATTATATAGGATTATTGATGGGACTCTTCCTATTACCTTGGGACTGCTCCCTCCAAGCCCTGACCTAAACTTGGCTGACCCTCTGGACACAGGAGGGGAAGAGCATTAAACTGGATGTGAAACTGGAATTTAAAAAAATAAGTAGTTTCAGTATTAAATAGAGGAATGTGACTCTTCTAGTGACGGAAAGTGATTGTAAAACAGTGGACCCTTCTCAGGAATTATTAAGGGACAGTAATTCACTACAGCACAACTGAAATAAAATAATTTCAAGTTGCCCACTGAGTTCTGACCAGTTACCTGTTTATGAACAATATAATAGAAAGAATATAGCTATTGCAGTCAGAATGACTTGGGTTTGGTTCCTTGTTCAGCCACTTCCTTTCCACGTGATTTTTGGTAAATTGCTTTATACACAGTTTCCTTAACTGTAGAATGGGGATTGGCTGTAGCATCAACCTCCAGGAATTTGCGGGGAGATTAAATGAAATAAGTTGTGGACATGTGATCCCTGCAGCATAGATCTTTGAAAGGGGAATGATGATTGTTATAACTGGACATGGACCTGTTAGTCAAGGACTAATGGCCAATAATAGCTATCAAGTGTGGTTTGCAGTCGTTAGATGGATCCAATCAAATAAGTAGTTGCTATTTCCTAAGTCCCAAACTACCTTTTTCAATGAAGGCCAGTCCATTTTCAAAGTATTTTTCTGTTTAATTTGAAAGTTTAGATGTATCTAATGGAAAGAGAATACTATGAAAGCCATGAAAGGGAGCCTCTTGTCCTGATCAGAAAGATGAGGAAGCTCCCGAGAGGAGATCTGAGGCAGGGCTCTGCCAGCCCCCAGAAGTGCCACACACATTTCACTGGGAAGATGATCTGAATAACATACTCTCGGCCTTGTGAGCGTGTTCCTTGGCAACCTTGGCAGGAAGGGTTTTCATGATGCCAGCTACAGCTCTACCAATTGGGTTTGGTTTGAGTGGCTCTGCTTCTGACCCTTTCCCTGCCCCCAACCCAAGGAACGTTGGTTGGTACAATAGCCATTGTCTATCTTCCCTTCTGCTCTTGGGCTCTGGCCCAAACTTCCTGTCCACATCCTTCAGCTCAGACATGCACATGGGAGGTTTGCTTTGAGACAGCCCAGCTTTGGATTTGTCAGTTTCTCAGTGTGCTCCTCGTCCGTCTATTTTGTCTGAAACCTTGCTTCTTTGGGGTTCAAGTGAAAAGTGAAGTTGTGCTGGCAAGATGGCGATTATTGAGCTCTTTCCTGGCATGGAAAGGGGCATATGCAGGGCTCTAGAGTGAACAGAAAGGGTGTTTTTTTGTTGTTGTTTGTTTTTATTGGTCCGTTTTTCCTTGGCAGAGCTGTTGGGTGTACACCAGGGAAGAATGTTCATCGCAGAAGCCGTCCAGTCTGCACTGGAAGGAAGTGTCCTCTTATGCTGGAATGGGAGCTATTTGCCCGCAGGGCAAACTTTGTTTCTAGGTCAGCAGACTCTTTGAAGGAGGGAAATCTTCCAGTGTCCTGTGTGAGCCTCCAGGGGAGTCTGAGGCATAGGCAAGAAGGAAGCAATGTGAAAGAAGAAAAGGGGTGAGGAGGGAAGGGAGGAGAGGAAGAAAGGTGAATGAGAGCTGTAGCCATCACATATTTTTACGGGAAGTTGAAGGTTATGTCCCATTCCTTTATGTTCATTTTGATGGCTAACACTTAAATAGTGCTTATTGTACGCCAGACACCACAACAAACACTCATTTCTAACTCTTTAATCGTCACTACAACTCTGTGAGTTAGTGAAACAGGTATGGATGAACCATAAAGTAACTTTCCTAAGAGCACACAGCTAGTAAGTGGTAGAGCCAGGTTTCAAATCCAAGAATTATATATGTATATATATTTCTTGTTTTCTCTCCTCTCCTCTTCTGCCCTGTCCTCTTCTCTTTTCTCCCCACCTATTCTCTCTTCAACTGTACTGTAAACAAATGTTTTCTTTGTTGTCTATTTAGTGCTACATTTTTGTGCTTATTTTTTTTTGGGGGGGGGTGTTTACATTACTTAAAAATGGAACCTTGAGTGCAGTTCTGAAGTGCTTTCTTGTGCTCCTAAGTGTGAGAAGGATGTGATGTGTCTTACATAGAAAGTACATGTGCATAGAAAATAGATGAGCTTTGTTCAGGTATGGGTTAGAGAGGAGGCTCTTGGCTGTGAGTTCAATATTAGTAAATCAATGGATATTAAATATTGTGTCCTCAAAAGAAACACATATAAAGCAAGGTTATGTATTGATAAGTTGACAAATATGCCACTAGAGTTTCTCAGGAACCTGACCCCGTATTTCCCTAAAAGCCATGGTTCTGTATTCTCTAGTTCAGTGTTTGTAATAACTTGATAGATCATAACTACCTTGAATAATGAGACTCTACTATATATCTTTCTCTTGCAAAAATGATAATAAATTTTTCTTGCCATGTAAGTTTGGCTAGATACATCGCCATCTTCCTAAGCAATGTGGTTTATTTGATAAGTATTGCCACTACACAGGTTTTATCTCCTCAATTCATAAAACCCCATACATAGTATCTTATATGGTACCTGGCAAGCAACTCTCAGCAAATGCTTAGTGAGTGAATGAATGAATGAATGAATGAGTGCATGCCTACAAGATAACCTAGTCTAGTGTTCTATATCTTAATAAATACATGAATGGACCTCGGAATCAATATTTTTCTTTTTTGAGTAAGCCATCTATAATAATAAAAGGGTAATGTGCTCATTAGACCTGACATCCTTCGGGATGTCATTCTGGATGTCCTTCTGGGCAAAGATGGGACTGGAGTGAAGCCTGTGCCAGTAGCTAGGGGAAGGAAGGCCTATTCTTGCACGAATTTTGTGCATCAGGACTCTAATGAGGTCTACATAGCAGATTTTTCAAAATTGCCTAGTTGTTTATATACTATTTGTTGAGCATTGGCTGTTGGTATTTTCTGAATGGAATTTTACATTGTTTGCTGTACAGGTTGTTTATTTCTCCTAGCTCTGTCTGATAAGATTAGGGTCCATCTGTCTTGGATAAGAGTGAATTGTTGACTTACCAATAGCACTTTGGTAAACAAAGAGGTTATCAGCCACTTGTGTGGGTACCCTATAGTCTGTTTGGCTATAGTGAGGTTAAGAGGTCAAGAATCAGGGACTTAGGTAGATTATGTAAGGAGATTTTGATCCATGAAGGACCTTATATATGTGAGTATGGACCTATGAAAATGGATAGGTCCACTTGTTCATCTATTCAACAAGTATTTGAAGATGTACTGGTGATGTAACTTATAATATACAAATGTGACTTTCCTGAGATTGCAGCTGTTCTTTGGCATATTGGAAAATAGTTTTATTTAGCAAGCAACATCTTTCATACATTCATTTTTTAATATTCACTGAGAACCTGTTATGTCCAGGCACTTGGGATATAGCAGTAAAGAAAGTCCCCACCTTTTCCTTCAGAAAAGGCAGATCCTGAGCAATCCATCTAAGGCAGTGCGTACTCACTCCTTTGGCCCTGTTCCCGATCTGGCCACTCTCTATCACATCATTTGTTTTATTTTTCTAATATTACTACCTAAAAAGATATTGCCCTTTTGGGGGTCTATTTGCTTATTGTCTGTTTCCCCTAATATAAGCATCTAGTTCCAAGAGAGCAGAGACCTTGTTTGTCTTGTTGCTGAATCACCATCCCCTAGAATAGTGTTTGGCCCAATAGTAGGTGCTTAATAAATGTTTATTATTATTTAATTACAATTATGATTATGCTATAAAGTGCATTCCTAGAGATTTTGACTTGGTGCAGGGAATATGTTTTTAAGGAAATACTGAGGGAGTTGAACGCTGAAGAAGTAAAAATTAACTACAGGGGGCAAGTTGGGTGTATTCCAGGCAGAGGGACCAGTACAAAGCATGGCATGCCAGAGAGTGTGAGATAAAGTCAGCGTATCTGGGGTTCAAGAGGAGGACAATGCGTGAGATGAGCCCCCGAAGACCGGAAAGGGTAAGGTATTTGGGGATGAAGAGGCTGTGTGTACGGATTTGGAGTTGTAAACAGAAAACTGATCTTGTTGCTCCATAGACAGAAGGGAGACCATTGACTGTTCATGGTCTTTAAGAGCAGGTGTTCAGTTTTGGAAATCTTGAATTCAGGTGCCTATAAACCATCTATCGATAGTTGAGGATGTCAAATACTTATATTTAGATATATATATTCTGGGGTTCAGAGAAGAGGTCTGAATGAATACACACATTTGAGTGACTGCATTGTACATGGTATTTGAGGTCAATAGCATTAATGAAATTGTCTAGGGAGAGAATACAGAATTAAGAAAAAAAAGAGGATTTCGTTCAGCCTGAGCCTTGAAGAACTTTAACTTTTAAAGATTTGATAATAATGATAATAATAAAAAGTGAACAGAGAAGAATCTTGAAAAGAGAAGGGGCTAAATTACTGATTCTTTATTTTTAAGG